>NW_027266330.1:61656736-61729236 GCF_022045235.1 Haliotis cracherodii
ATCTCACTACGCGAAACCTGTGTCAAAGTTTCCCACATAGAGATATGCTGTAGGTCGTCCCCTGCCCTCTCTACATACAGACCCGCTACACGGAAATGGGTCAACGTTTCACCTCAGCGAAAAAATGTATGAGGAAAGAGTTCGGATAGAGCTAGACTGGTACCCTGCGCTTCGCTTCCTAGCGGCTGCAGGCGACAAGCGCAATCGCTCTAAGACAGGCAAACTAGCCTAGGACAGAGCGTGCACGAAGAACACAAACGTGTTAAGTGTAATAATTTACAGTTAGAAATGTCTTAAGATATTTTCATAATAATTTATATAATTCGTATGTACGTATGTCATTATACATGTGGGAGACAAAGATAAAGTTTCTTTTAAATTTGTTTACAACTTTCCTAGTATTACTCATCCCAATGTACCTTTCTCAACCCCAAAACAAATAAAGGACCGCGATTCGCAATTAGCACTGACTTAAGATGTACGTGATTTACAGAGTCTAAAACTGGAGAAAGTGCGGCCTGAAGTACTCCAGGCAAAATGCCGACAAACAAACGCTCAGCATCTCAATCTCCGTGTGCTTTTCAATAGCGGTAAAGAATAAACATGGCGATAAAATATAATCGTTGTGGACTAATCGCGGGGGAATACAGTTTGATATATCCTATGTGAGACTATATTCCCCAGGGATAAGCCAACAACTCACGGAGCACAGTAATTCGATTATGGGTCTCACCGAGGCCCTCATACCGCGGATTACCGTGTAATGTACTGTATCAGATACACACAGCAGGAGACCATCACCACTCGACCCTTCCGTACTTACAAGACAGCTCGCCTTCAGTTGATAAATGATATAGGTGCAAAAAAACACGAACCCCCCAGTCGGTAAGCGTGGATTAAGTAACTGCCTGGCAATATCAGGCCGGGAGGCACCAGAAAAAGGTTTCAGATCAAGGATCCAGATATCTACCATATAATTCTGTTTATAGTCAAAGCACGATATGGCTGAAATATTGCCGATGTGACTCTAAACTTCTATTCACTCACTCGCTCACTTTTAGGCAAAGGTTGATCTAGAAATATAGGTTTTCACATGAAAGTGTGGATAAAAACGGCTATTTGTACCGTCATGCATATACATGGTATACATCTGGCTCGTAAATGACGTCTGATAACCGTATGCGTTAAAGGGACCGACCATTTTTTATCGAAACAAAATAATTGTTCCAGAACATTAGTGTTGAAAAAACAATTCCACAAAAAACTGCTTGTTGTTAGGTGTTTTTAAATGAAATATTTAGACCTGTGAAGATCCGGGGTAGAAAAAGTCTTTAGAAAACCTTGCCTGCCATAAAAGGCGACTATGCTTGTCGTAAGAGGCAGAATTGCATGGATCGATGCTCATGTTGTACATCACTGGATTGTCTGGTCCAGACACGATTATGTACAAACCTCCATCATATAGCTGGAACATTGCTGAGTGCGGCGTTAAACAACAAATAATTAGGCTCATAGGCTCAATAAAAAATAATAATCTGGTTTTGTGTCTGGAGCTGAAGTATTATCTAGTTTAACACTGCGTCAGATTGCATCGCGCTGATGGCTCGCTTCATCAAACAAAAGGCTCTCGATAGATCTTTTATAAGGAGACGCAGTGTCATTTTAAGAAAGCGTATAAACGACAGGTTTAATGTCATCCTTCTGCTTTTAAACATCAATGCACTTAAAAGTTGTAAACAGTACATTGATAATATCAGCAATGTTCGATGACGTCAGGGTACGTTGGCACACAATCAGGTCACCTGATCAATATAGCCGCTGCTTACGAAATGCATATATACTACGGTCCTTGGTACATATCCTAAGGTAATATTTTTTCTGTAAACTTTAAAATAACAATAAGTTACCTATTTGGTTTGTTGAGACATAATTAGGAGATTGTTGCGACGAATAAGGCTTTAATCACAGTTGATGAATATCATCTGAAATCCGACTTTAGAATTGTTTCCTTTTCTGTAATAGCTATTTGGTGTCTATATTTCACTTTTGAGCCTTCTCCTTCTACCATCATTTCAAAGAGCGTCATGCGCCTTTCGCTCAAAAGTTTGATCAGGGTTGGCATATTCGTTTATTTATTGTTTGTTTATTTGTTGTTTAACGCCGCACTCAGCAACATTCCAGCTATATGACGGCGGTCTGTAAATAATCGAGTCTAAACCAGACAATCCAGTGCTGAATATCATGAGCATCGATCCACGCAATTTGGATCGATGACATCCATCCACCAAGTCAGCGAGCCTGACCATCCGATCCCGTTAGTCGCCTTTTACGACAAGCATAGTCGCCTTTTACGGCAGGCATGGGTTGCTGAAGACCTATTCTACCCCGGATCGTCACGGGTCACACGATTAGGAGATTGTTGCGACGAATAAGGTTTTAATCACAGTCGGTGAATATCTTCTGAAATCTGACTTTGCAATTGTTTCCCTTTCTGTCATACACTAATTGGTGTCTACATTTCACTATTCTTTAGGTAATCTCGAGCCCTCTCCTACTAAGATTTCAAAGAGCGTCAAACGCATTTCGCTCAAAGGTTTGATCAGGGTTACCATATTCAATTCCTTCAAAAACCTTTCAAACGTTTATGGTAAATATGTGGACATTTCCAAATTTAGCGCATCAGTGATACAGATGATACCTGATGCAATTACCCTACCATATGTTCCTGTGATGTGTTTTCAGGTGAATATTTGACTTGCCTTTGCATGTGTTTGTGACGGGTTCAACCGGTGGGAAAGGTACACTGGCATTTTGACGAACACCTGGTATTATCAGTATTTGATATTAATCATAAACACATGCCTGAGACATCGTCGGAATCCTACAAAGGGTTTTGTCGCTGATTGATTTTTATGTGTCTTAAATCTGCTGAGGATGAATTTCCGACAATATTGATTATGGACTTTGCAAACAAACACTTCAAAGCTATAGATCTGACAGATTTGCTTTTCTGATTTCAATGATGTCGAAACCTCTTTATCAAAGCATTTAACATGCATGTTTGAATAAATTTATATTTTGAAGTTTAGGGGATTTCCGGTGTTGTGAAAAGTTCATTTGCTGCTCACGTGGCCCGTTCATTTGAGAATAAGCTTCAAAAAGTGACGTGTATTAAGTATAAACCTCACCTTTTGACGTGTATTCAATATTTGACCGGAACTACTTTTCATGGGGAATCCACGAGTCGAACACTTCTATGTTGTCCCCCCTGTGGGTTGACAATCTTCACGGGTCTTTCCTATATTGAGAGAATTCATCTATTCGTTGCATACAACGGCTCTATGTTTTTTTGTAGAATATGCATAGGAAGATTATCATAGCAAGAATTAGGGAATTGAAAATAGATACATTACAATGAGTTGGTAAATTCAACAGAAATTGTCAAAGTTTCCGTCCTGCGTGATGCCATGACTGACGCAATATCACGCAAAACGACAACGGAATTGTTCGGCATTTCTGACTATTTATCTTGGTTACAATGAAAAACATAACCACAAAAAACAATACGTAGATTGTCAGAATGTTTCTGATTACTTTCATGGCACATTTATGTTTGTACGACCCCTGAATCAACGAAAGTCTCGCATACTGATGTCAGTGGACAACGCCATATTGTAAATGTCGATCACCGGTTGTGATGTCATACGTCATATTTAATGAGGCCGCCACATTTTAAGTTTTCGTTTCACGGGCGCGCCTGTCAAAGGATTAAATAAAGTAGTAATATAGACCTTCTTATACATTATTAAAATGTTATTTATTAATTCCATGTATACATCACTTCTGATTTTAGAAGCCACCTGCAAATCGACAGCAGAATTATTTTCTTATGATGATAAATGAATGAATGAATGAATGAATGAATGAAAATCGACAGCAGAATTATTTTCTTATGATGAATGAATGAATGAATGAATGAATTAATTAATTAATTAATTAACGAATGAATTAATGAATGAATAATTGAATAAATAAATAAATGGTATTTATATTTTTATTTTTATTTCCATTTCGACCGACCTTGTGTAACAAAGCTGGAATAATTCCGTGAAACGCATCATTAAATAGTGCGGCCCAATTTCTTTGAGGTGATGGTCGGGTGGAAAAAGTTCATTTCTGATGTTCAGTTAAAGAAAGTAAGTCTCGTAGATTAACAATGAGCAGCGTTTTTGATTCATGGATTGGAACTACTTTGTTTTTGCGTAAGTGTGAAGAACATTCCCGCAACTGGGTCACATTCCAATGTATCCAGTAACGTAAATCTCCTAAAAGGTGCGTCACAAAAAATTGACATCATTTTAACCTCAAAATACGAATCTATAAGAAATGAACTTCATATTGTGTTGGTGTAGTGGAGTATGAACGCTTTGAACCGTGCAACCAACACAAAATGAACCTCATTTCTATCATAACTTTGTTTAACGCCGCTCTCAGCTGTATTCCAGATATATGACGGCGGCCTGTAACTAATCAAATTCAGGACCAGACAACCCAGTGGTTGATATTATGAGCAACGATCGACTAATATCGACTTTATGGTGCTAGCCCACTGAAATACCATGCCGAAGTTTAACATGAATACCAACCAGCCCTTCATTTCGAGCGCCAGGTAGGGTAACAACACGTACCATCTTTTGGTATGACGCGGCCGGGGATCGAACCCCAAATCTTTTGCCCTCGGGGCGGACGCTCTACCACTAGACCACGGAGGCGGTCCTACTAATATCGACTCAATAAAATCTCTGCGTGGTCACTCCATTTTGTTCCTTTCTTTCGTTTCATGTGACTGAAGTTTTTGTAGGGGTATGAATACCTTTCGGTTGTTATCTAATCTGATAGTCGATTACAAACAATGTGTACTAAAATAGCACCCAATTTGGTATTTGACCCGTGAAAATCCGGGGTAGAATAGGTCTTCAGCAACCCATGCTTGTCTTAAGAGGCGACTAACGGGATCGAGTGGCCAGGCTCGCTGACTTGGTTGATTCATGTCATCGTATCCCAACTGCGTGGATCGATGCTCATGATGTCAATCACTGGATTGGCTGGTCCAGACTCGATTTTTGACAGACCGCCATCATATAGCTGGAATATTCCTGAATGCGACGTTAAAAAAAAAAAAAGTTGGCAACTGTGTTCGGAAATAACTTCAGTAATTTCAAAAAGTGGAAACCTTTAAATAGCTGACTCCCATGTTAGCCAAGGAAACTTAGCACCAAGCGCCGACACAACTGACGTCAATACTGCAATACATCATGTCTCTTTGGACGTTGCCTGTCTCCACAGAGACAGAACATCAGTCTTCAACCATTGACGGAGACATTGACATGTTAATAAAATACGTTTTGTCGCACTGATATAACCCACTCAGAAGGACATTCAACTGGTTCTCTTCTCCTTTGGCCATTTGTTAGAATATGCTTACACAGCCCCGACAAAGTTCTGATACCAATCGTTATAAATAAGGTTTTGGAGAGTTGAAAGTTAGGATCTATCAATCTATCAACAAGTCTCGCATGCTGAAATGTCTGGTGGTTCTAAAGTATTTCACTAATTAAATTCTGTATTCATTGTTCAAGAATCAAATTGAGGCTGTTGAGCCCCATATCAATACGGTCGCAAGAAGTAAATTCAGTTGTCCTATTGCACAGTTTCGCTGTAGCTCAATTCTATTGAGACAGTGAGTGAGTGAGTTGGATTAAACGCCGCTTTTAACAACATTCTAGTAATATCACGGTGTGTCAGCTTAATGTGGGAGGAAAGTCCGAAGTGATGCAGGTCTTAGACGTTTACTTCGGTGAAACCCACGAGCACGGGTATGGTGCTGACAAACCTAGAAACATAATCTCGGCGAACCTGGATTCGAACCCACAATCATAGGTTTCTGGCATGTCCAAGGGACGTAACTCTGCACAGCGAATTGCGGTGCCTTAGACGACTGGGCAACCATTGCCCCAAGACAGGGACATATGTACACGTACCTAGAGAACAAAAACTATGCAAGGTTTGTAATCTGAGCTATGTTGAGACAGAGTACCATTTACTGCCAGTCTGCAATGTGTATAATATCTCCACCATATGTACCTTCTCCAGATATATATCTCCATCCATCACTAGGTAATTTATTTTATCATATAATGGGCAGGTTTCTCGACAGGATAAAGCCAACGGATAAAATCGATATCCGTTGGGGTCATATGCGGATAGAGATGCAAATATCAAAGGTCAAGTAGGACTACTTTCACTGTTTATAAACAAACATAGCGTCGCCCTCGTCATTCGGCGATCGAGTCAGAGATACAAATTCGGAATCTGTATAAACTACAGGGATAATTGCTATCATTATCAAAAGAACAGTCTAATATACTGAAAATCAGTGGCGAACTGTGACGTAGCTAAGGCATTTTATAAGTTTGGGCAACTTTGGAGATATGAATTTCGAAACAATTATGCGAGGGCACGAGGCCTAGCCACGCGGGATCAGTAGCCATATCTGTGCTTGTAGACCTCTGCGGCTTAAACCTTCTCCACAAATCAAAATAGTTGGATTTGGCCGAAATATGTATGAATTGTTACCTTGTTGCGTTTTGTCGCTGTGTGTACATCTGACTACACTTCTTAACGTTATGACAGGACAGACCGACTGTCAACAACGTCTGACCGTGGCCGTGACGTCTCATAGACTAGGGTTAGATCGAGTAGCTTCCCTTTGACCAAGGGCAGTTACTCTAGCGGACAGACCGATGGATTGCCGCGAAAGGCAATTAAAAACAACTGTTGTTTTGCGTATATGTTGCTTCGCCACTGTATAAGAAACAGATAAATATTAATGCTCGCATTCCAGGAAAACTCGCAATGTTTCGGTAATGTTTGTGAGAGTGGGAAAGCGATTTTAAAGCACAGAATTAAAGAATGACATTATATGATAAAGTAGTTATCACGCTTGTGTGTTTGGGGATGGTAAATATCCTGTATTAGGAATAAACACTATGTATTTAGCTCGCAAAGGCTCGCTTAATACAATGTTTATTCCTAATGCAGGATATTTACCATCCCCAAACACACTCGCGTGATAACCTCTATATACTCAGGTATACCTCAAATGAAAAAGTTATAAGAAATTTAGCTGCCTTTATCTACCATAGAATGAATGCAAGAAAGTTATATCATTATGATCTGCAAGCTCCAGGCAGTGTTATACTGAATAACCAGATATTTTTGTACTGTATAAGTTAATGCAGCATTGACCGATAGGCTACATCACTACGAAAGTAAGAACTAAATTGAATCGGTAGGGGGCTCCTCGCGATATTTGGATCCATATTTGAATAACTGAGGGAGTTTGTTATTGTCACAAATTGTCAATTCCTCGGAATGTCTACCATTAAAGTTCTGATTATCAGTGATCCGTTCATATAGTTTACACCGTTATTTGTCCCTTTAACGCCCCATGAATCTGTTCTGATTATTCTGCATCTTTGATGTTTTATTGACCATTCCTTTGATGTTGAAACCTTGATTGAAAGGCTTAGCTGTTCTCTGGAATGTATAAGTTCATTGTATTTAAACCGGAGCTGATCGTATGTTGTTCGACAAGAGGAAATTCACAATGGCAAAATCGAAATCATCCCTCTTGTAATATTAATACAGCTTGGTACAGAGGTTGGCATTATTTTGAATTGCTATACATAGATCAAGATAGTGAGTGAGTGAGTATGGTTTTACGCTGCTTTCTTAGCAATACTCCAGCAATATCACGGCGGGGGACACTAGAAATGGGCTTCACACATTGTACCCATGTCGGGAATCGAACCCGGGTCTTCGGCGTGACGAGCGAACGCTTTAACCACTAGGCTACCCGACCGCCCCAGATCAAGATAGGGGGCGTTGGGATAGCGTTGTTGTAAAAGTGTTTGCTCGTCACGTCGAAGATCGGGGTTCAATTCCCGACATGGGTACACTGTGTGAAGCCCATTTCTGGTGTCCCCCGCGGGGATATTGCTGGAGTATTGCTAATAGCGGCGTAAAACAATACTCACTTACTCCTGATAGGGCACTACATATACTATATCGGTTGTCTCTCTGATTT
The DNA here is from genome assembly GCF_022045235.1 of Haliotis cracherodii. Lineage (NCBI taxonomy): Eukaryota > Metazoa > Mollusca > Gastropoda > Lepetellida > Haliotidae > Haliotis > Haliotis cracherodii. The sequence continues at coordinate 61,664,886 of NW_027266330.1, forward strand.
TCAATTCTGTTGGATGGATGAGATGAAGATATTCATCAATCTTGGCCTTGTTAATAAAATAAACAATTCGGTCGATCGTGAACTTCCTCTTATTGTTTGTTCATTTGTGGTAAATGACTAATAACCTTATTCACGATGGGCTTTCCTCCCACATCACAATCGTATAACTGATAGTTGTTTTCAGAAGATTGGGTGGGGGGGGGGGGGGGGGGAGGTGGTAGCCTAGTGATTAAAGCGTTCGCTCGTCACGCCGAAGACCCGGGTTCGATTCCCGACATGGGTACAATGTGTGAAGCCCATTTCTGGTGTCCCCCGACGTGATATTGCTGGAATATTGCTAAAAGCGGCGTAAAACCATACTCACTCACTCACTCACTCACACTCGTATAACTAAAATACTGTCCAAAGTGCCGTTAAATTACCTCACTCACTAACTCAGGATCACGTGTGCGAGGTATCACGATCATCGGCGTTAATATTAATACGACTGCTGACCCCTAGCCAAAGTGTGACTCAATATCAATTATTTCAAGATTTACTGTATTTGAAGCTTTGGTGAAACTGTCAGCATATCTGGTAAATAGTGCAGTAAATCACATCAGTGAATCCTGGTGACTGCAACGAATCAAGGCGTCTTCTCATAAAAAGGAAAACCCATTTCCGTGTGTTCCATACTAATTTAAAGAAATCACGTTTCAGAATACACGTGTTATCCATTCGCTGACATTCGTCCCATTCGCATGGTTTGTTTTAGGTAAACACTTAACTTGCCTTTGCATGTGTTTGTGACGGACGATACATTTTGGGCAGGATGCGCTCACCTGTTCGTGAACACATGGCATGTATTATTAGTATTAAATAGTGATTCATACATTTTCTCATGACAGAGTCTGAATTGTGCAATCGGCCCTGTTGGCAGAGATGTCTATTGCATATGGAAAGTTTTTCGTGTTTTATTTCGTAAAAGACACACCCTTTGTGAGACCCTCTCCATATTAGTGATACGATTTACAAGTACCAAGCCTATTATATGGTCTGAATCGTTTCCGGGATGAAAGTATGCCACACATCTCTAAGGAGGGACGCCACACACATCTTAGGAAAGATTCCGTTTCCAAACAGGACGGAAATAACACCCTTTCACACCTAAAAGACTTTGTAAGAAAGGTTGTCATGTTAATGACTTTAATCATGCCAGAGAATTAATGTCAGGGGAAATGCCATCTCCTGTGGTATTATCAACATCGAAACTACAATAGAAAGGGAAAAATCCCATGGTTACAACATCCATTTCACCCTTTGCATCAGTTCAAGGATGCAAGATCACATCACCAGGGACTCAGGATTAGCTCAAGCTATCGAACTGGCATTGCGGTCGTCGCCGGACTATTTATGGAGGTGATGCGTTAGGTTGGTCACAGACATAGCCATCTACCGCAATTTCATTAGGGACGTCATGTTTGTTATTGTGGGCAGGCGCGCCAGGTCATGAAATGCGGGATAAGACCTACTTTACATCATACGTGAGCGGAAACGCCGCCACCTGACTTAATGAAGTGGTGACGTTAAAGCAACGTTGCCATGTACCAGACGCTATCAGACGCAAATAGTTTGACTTTCCAGATGGTTACGCAGTGTTATTTCTTCAAATTAATTTCACTGCAGTCATTTCAAAGTTCTGTCCGTGGTCTTCATCCTAGAATTTTGAGCAAGCATGTTTGTTTATTTTGAATTAGTAACAAAACGTAACGCAATTAAACGGCAAATAGTTTGACTCTCCAGATGGTTAAGCAATGTTATTTTCTTCAAATTCATTTCACTCCCGTCATTTCAAAGTTCTTCTCCGTGATTGAAATTCTAGAGTTTGAGCACACGTGATGTTTGTGTATATTGAATTATTAACACAACCTGATCATTTCAATTTAGGACGTTACCTATAGATGCTGAATTATCAACACTACTTGACGCAAACAAACCGCAAAAAGTTTGACTTTGCAGATGGTTAAGCAGTGATATTTCTTCAAATTCATTTCACTCCCGTCATTTCAAAGTTATGTCCTTGGTTGAAATCCTAGAGTTTTGAGCACACATGATGTTTGTTTATATTGAATTATTAACACAACTTCATCATTTCAATTTAGAACGTTACCTATAGATGCTGTTAATCTGAAATGTCCCCCTTTGAGGCGAATGTCTCGATGTCAAGCATAATTTGACGGGTGTCATTGTAGGAAGTTGAACACCGTGAAACACTTTATCTTTGACGTCGTCAACTTGATTCTGTCAATGACCACAAAGTTTCAGCATATGTTCCCATGACTTTTGGGTAAACACTTGACTTGCATTTGCATGTGTTTGTGACGTGAGCCATATGTGGGGCAGGAAACGTTTACCTTTTCAGGAACACTTGGAATCATCACTATTTGATTGTTATTCATAAATATTTAAGTCGAATCGTACACTGGATGTCATGTGATTATAGAAATCAATTAGAGAGAGTGAGTGAGTTGGGGTTAACGCCGCTTTTAACAGTATTCCAGTTATATCACGGCGTGTCAGCTTAATGTGGGAGGAAAGCCCGAAGTGATGCAGATCTCAGGCGTTTACCACTTCGGTGAAACCCACGAGCACGGGTATGGTGCTGACAAATCTAGAAACATAATCGGGGCGAACCGGGATTCGAACCCACAATCATAGGTTTCTGGCTTGCCCAAAGGAACGCAACTCTGCACAGCGAATCGCGGCGCCTTAGACGACTGGGCCACCCGTGCCGCCGCCATCAATTAGAAGTTCCTTAACGGTGACATGACGGTTCAATTCAGGTGAGTTCGCATACTGACCCACACACCTATCACTCACACATACCCAAAAAACATCGTAGTATAATTATGGAATGATTGTTATTGCTTGAGACATTAAGCTTCTCTGGAGGTATACATTCTGATGTGAGGTAGAATGGTGTTTAACGTCGTGTTCAAGGGTTTCTACTTACATATAGACGTGCTTGCACGCGTGGGGACCGCTTGCACTGGTCCAATATAAATTCCGAAATTACACAAGCTCTTGGCGAGATCATAAAAAAAAGAACTATATTCTAGTTTTACTTTTATTTCCCATTTGTCCGCGGATCTGTAAACCAATAAATACATTATCACTAACGCAAGCATTGCCCACCATCCTTGGATGTTATTACGTCAATAGATACACAGGGTTATCTTGGGTAAACATATTGCGGCATTTACAAATCCTGCATCATCTGTCTAGGGCCAGAGAATCTTCATGACTGGACACGTTAGTACAATTGAGCACGAATATACAACGTCAATGCAAGAGATTAACCAGGCTCGATTATCCACCGAAACAAATTCCATCGGTCTAAAAGACAAATAGATTACTTGAAATCAGTGGTGACACTAGGTGTTATCGAAAAGAACAATGCAAGTTATTGTTCTATAAGCCTGTGCTCTCTGTAATGTTGATGATATGGAAGTTATTACTTTGTCAACGTTGACTAACTTACAATGGAATGGATGGTGGGTGGTTGGATCCTTTAAAGGTAACCTAATTTTCACGTTCTCCAAATTGTTCATTTCCTTGCAACAGTTAGGTTTTCTTACTTTCAATATTGAATGTTTTCCTTCACGTTTATATACCTTACTTGGAATTCATGTTTTATTCTTCGTCTGTTATTGTTGATTAGAAATTATTTACTCTTCATTATCTTCATTCAAACTGTGGCAAAAACTTCTTGTTCGATGCACAGCACGAAAAGGGCAATTTTGGGACGGAAACGTAATCTGAAGGAAATCAATTTCGAAAGAGAATTTAAACTGCTGGCACGCAGGGGGATATCTTTCCCCAGATAAGCCACTTCAGTTTGAATACTAATAAGGTGCTTCTAGCATTGTGTTGCGGACAGAGGCACTGTACCATGTGACATATCTACACAGCCTCCAGGCATTGTCCTTCACACATATTGTCATTAGGAAGCCCTGTTCAAATTTCACCGATGCTTTGAAAAACATTGTAAAAATTGTATCATATAAGAATATCTCTTGAAGACTCTCGTAACTGTTTCATAATTATAAATAGAAAAGATGGTCATGGAGCTCAATTTTTCAAAATGTTGCAAAAAATATATGTTTTCTTTCGAATTAGTTTTTTCAACTTTGCTTGGTTGGTTGGTTTGTTGTTTAACGCCGCACTCAGCAATATTCCAGCTATATGACGGCGGTCTGTACCAGACAATCCGGTGATTAATATCGTGAGCATCGATCCACGCAATTTGGATCAATGACATGCATCAACCAAGTCAGCGAGCCTGACCACCCGATTCCGTAAGTCGCTTCTTACGACAAGCATAGTCGCCTTTTTCGACATGCATGCTTTTTAACTTTGCAAAAAATATGATATAATACAGTTGAAGGAAACATACAGTTTAGTCACCGAGGAGGGTTCCGTGTCTTTCTGGCTTTACAGCAATGGATTCATGGTGTATCTATTAATGGAATCGAACCTGATCTGCGCCTGAACGAGCTAATACTTTAACCACTAGGCTATCTAACCGCTCCTTTATTTCAATACGAATTAACACAGTATCGCAAAGCATTAGTTCCCGAATTTATTCCTAATGTCCAAAGTTATTTATATTCTTAATACTTAATTAACATTTTTCATCAGACGTGAATCGTTCATGTTACGAATTGCTATTGAGCAATCTTGCATGATACATGATATTTCGTGGTGGCGATGTTGTGCAAGGGATGTGGGTGAAGGTTGTCACTGAATTCATAATCACGAAACCAGAAGCATTTAATTTGGAAACCAATAGGCCTCCGAGCCATCGTTGAAACATTGAAATTACATCTTCTATCAGGCAACCTATGTGTAGTTGGCGTATATTTGACTATTATTATATTTTCCCTTAAGCTCACAGAAATTATGTACGGTAATATTAAGCTCTTCTCTTGATGTCTTAATTGAGTTTGGAAACTTGAGACAACTTCTTAAACAAATATCTTCTTCATCAAGAAAATTAATATCCAGTCAGTCAGTATTACAAACTGAAACAAGATCACGAAATACAAATTATCCTAATCTGCATAGCCAAAGGGTTCGTATTCATCAAATTCTTACACAAAATTGACTTAACCGAACACACGAAGTTTAAATTAAAAAATACCAGCTACGCGACATAACCGTTTGTCACTGGATTGGTGCGAAGTGCGAAACGCTGGTTCGGAGTCGCGTTCAAGATTATGTCACATACACATATATTCGTCACTTAATTGGTAGGTTCCTCGGTAGGAAGTAGGGCCTACTTTCAGTGTTTGCAAACATGGTGTTGCCCGAGTTATTCGGCCATTAAGTCAGAATTAACCATCGGGAATTTGGAGAAACTACTGGGATAATTGCTGTCAATATCAAGAGAATAGTCTGATATGCTGTAAGTCAGTGTCTAACTGTGACGTAGCTGAGGCACTTGACAAGTTTTGGAAACTTTGAAGATATGAATGGCGAAACAATGTAACGGGGCTACATGTCCAGCGGTATCAGATTCCTTATCTGTGCTTGTAGACCTCTGCGGCTTGCAAACATTCCCAAAATAGGAACCATATTGAATTTTGGCACTATTAGACTGACACATCACTTACCTTCTGACTTGTTTGTTGTTTAACGCTGCACTCAGCAATATTCCAGCTATATGACGGCGGTCTGTACATAATCGAGTCTGGACCAGACAAGGTAGTGATTGATATCATGATTATTGATCCAAGCAAATGGGATACGATGACATGCATCAACCAAGTCAGCGAGCCTGACCACCCGATTCCGTTAGTCGCCTCTTACGACAAGCACAGTCGCCTTTCATGGCAAACATGGGTTGCTGAAGACCTATTCTACCCCTGATCTTCACGGGTCTCATTTGCATAAGGACATCACATTCATTTGTATATGTGAATGTGACGTCCCTCACATGCGCACATATGTGGACGTATACACGTGCATTAGGTGCTAATTTTCCATGTTGTGAGATTTGTGTGTGATATGAGATCGCGTTATGATGCTACGCTCCTAATGTATCGCGGCCTATCTCACTAATGCCCATAGTACAGTCCATAGTTCCCTTATTTTATGTCGGTAGTACTATTGGTAAACCGAAATTATATCGACCCAGACGTTATCGTTGAGTAACAAGTGTAATATGCCAAAGTTCATTGGTAGTACATTATTGAATGCCCATATGTCGTGCGGATCAGACTGCACCGTCCAGTAAGTTCAAACATTCATCCTGATTTTTGTTGGTTTGCCAGCTCTATATTCACACACTAAGCTGACACTCTCTGACAGAAATTAAACTCAAATCTGTTGAAATAAACACACTTCAAAATGTTAAAGTTCAAATAAAATGGAATTTTAAGTTTCTTATATAACCGTGTGCGTTGCTTGATTCATATTTAATGTTGTAATCTATATAATTGTAAAACACAACGACCCTTGTCGTTTGCGGGCACCACAGAGAGTGCAATTCAATTTGAAAAACATTACTCTTCGATTTTTGATACCTTTCTTCCGCCACTGTTACTTGCCTTCGGGAACTGTATTATGAAAAAAATATTATCGCTTAAAACATATTGGAATGTTTAATGCAGTCCACTTCAGAATACGTGAAATAAAAGCGACAAATCCATTTTCATTATGATAAGAAATCTGCCGATTCTCACAGGCAAATGTCTCTGAATCACTATGAAATAGTGATGATAACAAGTGTTCCCCAAAAGGTGTGCATATCCGGCCCCACCAGTGATACAAACACGTGCAAAGGCAAGTAAATTGTTCACCTAAAAAGCGAAGGGACATATGGTATAACCTTGGTGCAACCCTGATAAAAAAAAAAACAAAAAAACTTTGAGTAAGTAAAAACTATGACGGTCTTGTTTGAAACACCCGATTTGACGGCCTCATCACCGCGGCAGCTAATATTCATATGAAAGTCCTTTTTAAGTCATTGTCGGTAGGCATATTTAAATATTTATATCTACAATTATAGGTTCCAAAAAGCAATGATGTGGTTACTACAACATTCAAAGGATGTGTGGTAATACATTCGTGCAAAAAAATACGATGACTTCAACTTTCCAATAGTCAGCTTCCCCTTCATGTCGAGTAATATTCCCACAGCTCCGGCCTTTGGTGTTTCCATTTCACAACTTTTGAGGTACAATCGAGCATGCTCTTTCTACCACGATTTCAAAAAGCCCAATACGACTCTTGCTGAGTTGTTTGATGAAGGTTACAACATTAAAGGCATCAGTAAAGCTTCAAAAATGTTTTTTGAAAGCTATGTGGAGGCTATTTCCCAATTTGATGCATCAGTGACAAAACATTGTGTCCGAAATGCAATTCCCTATTTTGACTTGTACCATACGTTTTTTTAGCTGTACAATTGACTTGCCCGTGCATGTGTTTCTGACGGGTGTAACCGATGGGGCAGGATTCGCTCACCATTTCGCTAACACCTGGTATCACCACTATTTGATGTGATTCACAAACACATACTTATGATAAAGTCGGAATAGTGCAGTCGTTTGTGCTTTTGGTAGAGATTTCTGTACATGGAAAGGGATTGTCGCATTTATTTCTATTAACATGTCTGGTCTCAATGAAGACATGCATGTACATCGTGAAGACATACACGCACATTGTGAAGACACACATGTGCATTGTAAAGACATAAATGTACATTCTGAAGACACACATGTACATTGTAAAGACATACATGTACATCGTGAAGACACATGTTCATTATATATGAAGGCACACGTACATCGTAAACACATACATGTACACAGTGAAGACATACATGTACATTGTAAAGACACACATGTACATTGTGAAGACACACATGTACATCGTGAAGACACACATATACATTGTGAAGACATACATGTACATCGTGAAGACACACATGTACATCGTGAAGACATACATGTACATTGTAAAGACACACATGTACATTGTGAAGACACACATGTACATTGTAAAGACACACATGTACATTGTGAAAACATACATGTACATCGTGAAGACACACATGTACATTGTGAAGACATACATGTACATCGAGAAGACACATGTCCATTATGAAGACCCACATGTCCATCGTGAAGACATACATGCTCATTATGAAGGCACACGTACATCGTGAAGACAAACATGTACATTATCAATACACATGCACATTGTGAAGACACATGTTCATTATGAAGACACACATGTACACCGTGAAGACACACATGTTCATTATGAAGTCACACCGGTACATTGTGGAGACACACGTACATTATGAAGACACACATGTACATTGTGAAATGGACTACGATTTGAGCATAGTAATTGTAATGTACAGGTGATATTAAGCCGATTTTATAGGGATAGCCCGAGATACCATGCCGCAGTTTTAACATAAAACCACCGCTCAGACACAATATACTGACTCCGAGACGACCAGTCAGGGTAACAAAAAGTACCATATCTTTTAACGTCTTTGGGATTATGAAAAGGGTTTTATAGCTTTTATTTACAACGGCAAAGTGCCACCTTTCCTATTTATTTATCATCGTGTTCTCGAAACTCCCATAGACCAAGCTGTCTTACCTGCCACGTGTTCACTGATGGCGAAATACCCTGGTTTAAGAGTTCTTACACTTTACACTGTACATGTTAACGTTTTACTTACCGACACCGACGACGAGTGCCTGCTATCTGATTATTTACTTACTGATGGCGGTTGAATGAATGAGTACTCTTTATGACTTCATGACAACGTTAACTCACTTCTTTACTGCATACTGTGACATACCTTCACTTAGTAAGTCATAGCAAAATATAGAATAACCTATTAATTCTTCCAACCACGGTAATAGATGGGCTGGTGATGCAGGAACGTATGCTCTTTCACTTACAACTGTTAACATACTTTTCGTTAAGTGGTAATTTCTACATTCATAACAGCATGTAACTCAATCTAACAACAGCAGGGTTGATGGAGGAATGAGCCAATGTGTCACATCATGTACAATACTGAACAACGTGCGAAGCTTGATGTCACATCTCCTGTCATCGCATTCTCACAATAATTCACACAAGACGGCTAGTTTGTCGCTAGCATAAACAACAGGCAGATCTAGATTCCCTATCATGCGCGTTAACATTCATTGCTAATTCCCTCGAAAGCAGCTGTTGGCAAATCTAAAACAGTATTGGTGATTTGGTGTTTAAAATTAGTGTTCGACTTTCTCTCCATGTGACCAGATTCAATGACGCACGTGGGGAAATGGTTGAGGCACCTCTTGGTTTTCACCTAGTGTCATATCGTTGGAATATTGCAAAATGTGGCGTAAAAAACTCGCTACGTCATCAACGTCATGTACTTTCAATCCATCGGTTGGGTGTTCTTTTTATGAAATTAGGCCCCATTGCATATAACACCTATTAACATTGAGTATTCATTGCTTATTCTTCGCGAACAGCTGTTCTCTGATGAAGACTTCAGAGTGAGCATATTGGTTTCGCTTTCGCGGCAGATGGGCAGTTGGAGGGCCAAGTGGATAAAGCCTATCCTGGTCACGTCGGATGCTGGGATCTTTACAATTGAGTGAGTGAGTGAGTCGGGTTTAACGCCGCTTTTAACAGTTATAGCACGGCGTGTCAGCTTATTGTTGGAGGAAAGCCCCAAGTGATGCAGGTCTCAGACGTTTACCACTTCGGTGAAACCCACGAGTAGGGTATGGTGCTGACAAACCTAGAAACATAATCGGGGCAAAACGGGATTCGAACCCGCAATCATAGGTTTCTGGCGTGCCCAAAGGACACACCTCTGTACAGCGAATCGCGGCGCCTTAGACGACTGGGCCACCCGTGCCACCGGATCTTCATAACATGACCACTAGGATCGTTCTGTGTATTTTCTAAACATGACAAGCGAATACGCTTAAACAAAATGGAAACCATCACACGTCCAGAATCTAGACTTGGTCGAGTCTCATTCCGTTGAGTTCTAAAGTCCAGTATTTCATGAAATAATCCAAGGATTTGAGTTACTATGTGGAGGACACTGAAGCAGGTCGAAGAAGATAATCGTGATTAGGAACAGTTTTGGATTCGAACCGACAATAGACACAAGTAAGGGATATAACACTTACTAGGCCCATCGAATTATTAAGACCAAGGGTAAATCTGTGCCAGGTTTATAATGAGAAATGCATGTGAAAATTATATATCTTACTTTGACTGGTACCATAGGTGAATGTTCCCGTGCTGTGAAACTCACACTAGATAATATCACGACTCTTTGACACTCTGATATTTACCGGACAAACAGACATAGGTACAATGTGTGATGCCCATTGCTGGTGTCCCCCGCCCTGATATTGCTGGAATATTGCTAAAAGCGCGTTAAACCATACTCACTCACTCACTCACTCACCGGACAAACGAGATAGTGAGGTGAGTTTTATGTGGTCTTCAAGGTTATTATCCCTTCATGGCGACGTGACTGCAAGCGTGTGTGTTTGTGTGTGTGCTTGTTCGTGCGTGCATGCGTGCGTGCGTGTCTGTCTGTCTGTTTGGGTGTCTGTTTGTACTAGTTCGGACAAATGCCTATTCCAAAATGTCAGCCCACCGAGATACCATGCCGCAGTTTAACATAAATACCCCACTCAGACACAGTATACTGACTCCGAGCTGACCAGTCCTTGTTTTAGCCCCGAGCGCCAGACAGGGTAACAACAGGTACCATCTTTTAACGTCTTTTGGTATGAAGCGGCCGGGGATCGAACCCCCGACTTTCCGCTGATATAAGATATTACATCACTAGACATGATGATTTACCTTTTATATTGTGTTTCCTGTTAAACTAGGCATTCTTTTGTATGCAGAGATAAAGATTACCGAGTGCATCTTCTGTTCGACTAATTCGGAAATAGAACGGGTTTTTTTCAGATCTACCGGTGATTCTGTTAAATACCCAACAATATAACTTTACAAAAGAATTACGCTATGATCAGAATATATTGAATTTGAAACTACTAATATATCAGGAATAATATATTCACATGTCGTGTTATTTTAGTTCCAGCTCTTAATATATATAATGATGACCATAAGTGCAGCACTTTGGTACAGCTGATTGCTGATTGACGGATCCTTTTTACCTATCGAACAGTTTGGCTAGTCACCGTCTTGCTATTTCGATCACGAAAACAATGTGTTTGCATATGACTGCCAAATTAGAACAAATATCTTTTTTAAAGAGTCAAAGAGGTGCATGTATTATATACATGTATTATACATGAATCCCCTCTGTGTCAACTAGGGGGCACGGGTGGCCCAGTCGTCTAAGGCGCGCGATTCGTTGTGCAGAGCTGCGTCCCTTGGGCACGCCAGAAACCTATGATTGTGGGTTCGAAGCCTGGTTCGTCCCGATTATGTTTCTAGGTTTGTCAGCACCATACCCGGGCTCGTGGGTTTCACCGAATTTGTAAACGTCTGAGACCTGCGTCACTTCGGGCTTTCCTCCCACATTAAGCTGACACGCCGCGATATGACTGGAATACTGTAACATTAAAAGCGGCGTTAAACCAACTCACTCACTCACTCTGTGTCAACTAACGTTCGTTTCAAGGCGTCAATAGCAGTAACCTGATCTTTGCCTCAAATAACGGTGAGATTGTGCGATCTGCCGATCAGACATAAGTCCAGGTGTATAATTAACATTTCGTATAACTAGATTCTGTAATAAGAGGGTTAAATTAACACTGTCATCACACGATAACCGTCCCTTTGATGCTCTATACGTGGTGATGAAGTACAAACATCGTCAAGCGCGGACGCTGTCCAGTAAGTGGGACACAATCGTATGTATTTTGCACAGCTGTCCGGATACGAAACCAGATTTCCGGATAAATGAAGCATTTTATGTAGCATACATTTCGTTTCGCCAGAAAATCCAGTGAATGACATCATGACCATCGATCCATGCATTTGGGGCATCGATGACATGCATCAACCAAGTCAGCGAGCCTGACCACCCGATCCAGTTTGTCGCCTCTTACGACAAGCATAGACACCTCTTATGGCCAGCATGGTTTGCTGAAGACCTATTCTACCCCTGATCTTCACGGTTGATAATTCTACTGGAATAAAATATGAAGCAGTAATACCTTTAGTCGGTTCACGTGTATGCCACACACAGCGACCCCATAATGACGGCCGAACAATTAGAGCACTGTTAACATCCTTGTGCTCTATTCCCTTTTTATCACGCTGTGGTGACATTTCGATAACAAGTAATTATGACAATTATCCCATTACCAAAACAATACACTTGGTAGGGCGGTTTGTTAGGATATTAATTCGTTCATTGATAATATCACGAAGTGATTATGTGAGTTGTGGTAATATCTTACCCTTTTAGAAACGTTTGTTTGTCAGTGAGCCTGACAACCCGATCCCGTTAGTCGCAAGTACAGTCGCCTTATACGGCAAGCATGGGTCACTGAAGACCTATTCTATATAACCCATATCTTCATTGGTTTAGCGACGATTGAGAAAATATACGAACAGTTATATTCCTATAACAAATCTGCTATGACTATAAAACGTCAACGCTAGGGATCTGTAGAAATCAGTCTCGATTTCATATGGTGCTGCCATACCACGGATCTCACATTGTAGAGAATTTAAAGATCAGTTTACCAGCATCATAAGCATTTTGTCCTCTCATACATATTCCCCCTAGTGATTCCGACCTGTGAAGATCTGGGATAGAATAGGTCTTTAGAACACATGCTTGCCGTCAAAGGTGACTATGCTTGTCGTAAGAGGCGAATAACGGGATCGGGTAGTCAAGCTCGCTGACTTGGTTGATGCATGTCATCGTATCCAGAGTTGATCGATGCCCATGATGTCAATCACTGGATTGTCTGGTCCAGACTCGAATATTTACAGACCGCTGTCATATAGCTGGAATGTTGCTGACTGCGGCGTCAAACAATATTCTGTCATTTACACATAACATTTTCTTTTCTCAAAAGCCGGTTTGTAAAATATACGACTTAGAGCTAAAAACAAGGACTGGTCGGGTCGGAGTCAGTATACAGTGTATGAGTGGGGTAGTCATGATAAACTGCGGCATGGTATCTCAGTGGGCTAGCACTATAAATCGGCATCAGTCCGGACCAGTACAAGCAGCCACACACACACACACACACACACACACACACACACACACACGTGCATGCACGTCGCTTTATTAGTGAAATAATCTTGGACGCGACGTTCAACCCCATTTCACCTCAGAGCAAATTTCTACTCGTCCTTATGATACCTTAAATATTTGGCAGTTTGGCAAGGAATATAGGACTAGTTCCATTTTCTAACGCTCCTTGCATCCGTATACCGTGGGTCTGGTTTAATCAACACCAGAGAGTAATCGAATATCTAAAGGAACATATTCAATCGGGCGTAAAAGATACAATAGTGGTGCACAGTGCATCGATGAATCACAGAGAATCGCGAAGAGGGCGAGCATGTATCGCTAAGACCCTCCACCCACCGTTTCAAGAAAAAGTAAGTGCCATAACGTATGGAGCTGTCCATGTGAGGCATATCATGGGAAAGCATCGCGCATCACATTGACCAGCGACAATGTCATCGTAGGCGGTGTCGTAAGTAGATTGATTTGTCGAGACATACCTTTAACAAATCGTTCACCAGCAATTGCAAAAGAAGTAATTGTGTATCGCTTTATTCAGCGGAATTTCAAACCTGACAAATATCTGGCCTTTTCATGGTGGATCAATACTCTAGTTAATTGTGGCATTTGTTTGTAGTCCTGAGATGAAATATTGATTATATCGTGGAAAACAGCAGTAATATATTGTCCTAAGTAATATCAAAGTTTTATAAATATTTGACAAATTTGTATCCCAATTTGATCGGAAAATTTCGTTGGTGATTTTCTCTACGTTTTGTTGGCGGAAGGTATTACAGCCATCGCATGGTGACTCTCCTTGACTTTTTTATAATTAGAAAGCCGTAAAAGGTATCCTTTTAGTCAGTGTTACCGAGTGACAATTACACCGACATGATATAGTATCCATCACATTATACAGCTGCGTGTAGACGAACCAAGTGCTATATATCAAGAACCGACTGTCAGCGATCGCTCAACTTTACCAAGTCTCGAAGGAAACCATGCTGTGTGCTTTAAAGCTTTGTTTCACGATAATTAATTTAACCTTAAGTGACAGTCACAATTGAGGCGGCCCACCGTCTTGCAGACGCACTTAACACCATGTTAATATACTTGTGATCTGATGAAATAACAAAAGAGGAATTGACCACCTAAATTATTCGAACCTATGAAATATAATTGAAAGTCATAGGGGCGCGGGTGGCCCAGTCGTCTTAGGCGCCGCGATTCGCTGTGCAGAGTTGCGTCCCTTGGCCACGCCAGAAACCTATGATTGTGGGTTCGAAGCCCGGTTCTCCCCGATCATGTTTCTAGGTTTGTCAGCACCATACCCGTGCTCGTAGGTTTCACCGACGTGGTAAGCGTCTGAGACCTGCATCACTTCGGGCTTTCCTCCCACATTAAGCTGACACGCCGTGATATAACTGGAATAATGTTAAAAGCGGCGTTAAATCCAACTCACTCACTCATTTGAAAAGCAGATGAAACGACGAGGAACAAAAAACATAAGTAGCATTGTGGTGATAAAGCTGTCTCTTGTAGCTCTCACGTAACTGTACTTTGTCCCGATTCTTTACAATTACAAGTCTATGTATTTGCAACTTTCCAGTCCACTTTTAAAGTTTTTGTGGGGATTTTTCCATGTTCTTATTCAAAAGTCACACAACTAAACGTGGTGAAAACGCAAAAACGCATGAAACTTTTACAAAAATCTCCCACAAATTACAAGTTTGTTAAGATGTCAATTCTGTATCATTAATGCCAGGTTTCTTAAACCTACACCTGGGAACATCGGTCTCCGTGGTTTCCGATAGGTTTCCCGAAAACAGAAATGCGACTTTTCATGCTTTGATAAATGCCATGACCCGGAACATGAATACTGGTGGCTATTGTGCACCATCAGAGTCACGTCAAGGCAGCCCCCTGTCCCAGGAACATACAGATAAGTGACTATAGTACACCATCAGCATGGCGTCAAGGCTGTCTGCCCTGTCCCAGGAACATACAGATAAGTGACTATAGTACACCATCAGCATGGCGTCAAGGCTGCCTGCCCTGTCCCAGGAACATACAGATTAGTGGCTATAGTACACCATAAGCATGGCGTCAAGGCTGCCTAACCAGTCCCAGGAACATACAGATTAGTGTCTATAGTACACCATCAGTATGACGTCAAGGCTGTCTGCCCTGTCCCAGGAACATACAGATTAGTGGCTATAGTACACCATCAGCATGGCGTCAAGGCTGCCTGCCCTGTCCCAGGAACAAACAGATTAGTGGCTATAGTACACCATCAGTATGGCGTCAAGGCCGCCTCCACTGTCCCAGAAACATACAGATTAGTGGCTATAGTACACCATCAGTATGACGTCAAGGCAGCCTACCCTGTCCCAGGAACAGATTAGTGACTATAGTACACCATCAGTATAGCGTCAAGGCTGCCTACCCTGTCCCAGGAACAGATTAGTGACTATAGTATACAATCAGCATGACGTCAAGGCTGCCTGCCCTGTCCAAGGAACAGATTAGTGACTATAGTATACCATCAGCATGACGTCAAGGCTGCCTACCCTGTCCCAGGAACAGATTAGTGACTATAGTATACCATCAGCATGACGTCAAGGCTGCCTACCCTGTCCCAGGAACATACAGATTAGTGACTATAGTACACCATCAGCATGACGTCAAGGCTGTCTGCCCTGTTCCAGGAACATACAGATAAGTGACTATAGTACACAATCAGAATGACGTCAATGCTGCCTGCACTGTCCCAGGAACATACAGATTAGTGACTATAGTACACCATCAGCATGACTTCAAGGCTGCCTACCCTGTCCCAGGAACAGATTAGTGACTATATTACACAATCAGAATGACGTCAAGGCTGCCCCCTGTCCCAGGAACATACAGATTAGTGACTATAGTGCACCATCAGCATGACGTCAAGGCTGTCTGCCCTGTCCCAGGAACATACAGATAAGTGACTATAGTACACAATCAGTATGACGTCAAGGCTGCCGGCCCTGTCTCTGGTACATGTACATTCGAATCCTGTTATTAATAGCATAGCAATTGCAAATAATACGAAGCATGTGATATGGAAGTTTGGCGGCCAGTCTGCCTTTTTCCAACATCATTTTGAAACATCTGACATAAAAACACAGATTTACATATGTTTTTCGAATTCAGCTTGTAACCGCATCTCGTTGGCCATCGATTCACGATGTGCAATTTGGTGTAAATTTCGTTAACCAGAACATTTTGCCTTCAGAACCTATGGTAAAATCTACATTCATACAACATTATTATTTCATATTCATAATTTATTAACTTCGGAACATATTCATCCAACGATTTCGACGAGAGCAGTACAGTCGGGATTTAAATGTTTGTCATGTCAATCCAAAGCAATCACCCCAATGATTCAGTATAGGCCTGGGATGAATCCATATTTACTACCCGGGCACTTGACACCCTATTACCCGGCCCTACCCGAATACCCGCTATAGGTCTCAAGAGTTGGTACCATGTCCGAATGGGAATTGTTTTTCCGCAGCTCTGGCAAAAACTATTTAGATACATATATAAAACGATCTGATCATGCATACACTGCAGTTGATAGGCGCTTTATCCTTACTCGAACATATAAAAGTAAAAAATGTGAACATTAGCTATACTTGTAGTGTAACCATAGAGTTTTAATGTTAATGTCATTACAGTATATCACGTGACAAAAACGGGCCTGTGTAGTCATGTGGGTACCCAGGGAACTACTCATGTTTGTAAAGATCCGGTGGCACGGGTGGCCAAGTCGTCTAAGGCGCCGCGATTCGCTTTGCAGAGTTGCGTCTCTTGGGCACGCCAGAAACCTATGATTGTGGGTTCGAAGCCCAGTTCGCCCCGATTATGTTTCTAGGTGTGTCAGTACCATACCCGTGCTCGTTGGTTTCACCGAAGTGGTGAACGTCTGAGACCGGTCATCACTTCTGGCTTTCCTTCCACATTAAGCTGACACGCCGCGATATAACTGGAATACTGTTAAAAGCCGCGTTAAACCCAACCCACTCACTCCCCTACTCAGGACCCACCCGACCCGAGTACCCGAGTTACCCGTCCCAGCCCTAAATCCAGTACACTGTTTACAGAGGGAGTTTCTGTTATGAAAAAACCTGACCTGCTTCACAACATACCGTACACTGTTTACAGAGGGAGTTTCTGTAATGAAAAACCTGACCTGCTTCACAATATACCGTACACTGTTTACAGAGGGAGTTTCTGTTATAAAAAACCTGACCTGCTTCACAACATACCGTACACTGTTTACAGAGGGAGTTTCTGTAATGAAAAAACTGACCTGCTTCACAATATACCGTACACTGTTTACAGAGGGAGTTTCTGTTTTGAAAAACCTGACCTGCTTCACAATGTGCCGTCCTGATTAACCTCAAAATTTTCATCAGTGTCACCTTCTTTGTCAGCTCGAACATTGTCAGATCGATAAATCGCTTAAGACAATGTATATGTAAGTCCCTGGAGAATCCACACAGTCACGTATATCGACGTCGATGTTTGTACCTCTGTTAGTTATGATAACTCAATGTTATATCTTTGGAATGTGACAATGCATATATTCCACATTACGATCACAATACAGGTGCAAACATTATCGAAACCTCTGCAACTACACGTACTTATAACAATGAATTGATAGCAAACGTTCCTTACCATGTGCACCGAATTACAAAACATGTTTCAAGCACAGTTTCTACCATTTAGAAGACTGAGAATAAGTTGACCCAACTTATTCTATACCCCCTTCCACAGAACCGTTCCTCCAACAAATCTCCGGTGTAATAAGTATTTACGGTCTTCTCGTGATCAGGGATTTGGTAAAAAGTATTGATACAAAACATTTCATTTCTTGCCAAAAGGCAGATTAAGTAAACATCACTTTCGGATTTGGCTTTAATGGAGATATATTGCAGTTGGAGCATTTTTATGGCGTTACTATTAACTGACAATTTGCACATTTCAGTCTTAATATACGACGATTGCATGCGCTGGTGGGACAGGATACGCTTACCTGTTCGCAAACACCTGGTATCATTACTATTTGATAGTGATTTATAAACATACGCGCATGATACAGTCGGAATTGACTGCTTTTAGCAGATATTTCTTGTGATAATTGAAATGCTTTGTCGCCCCTTTTGATACTATTGAACTAAGCTAAAGTTGGTTTCTGGATGAAGAAACAATGTTATTCATGAAGTCACAGTTCCGCCCTGTCGCTATAAGGGTGCACTGTTTTACATGTACATTTTTAAGTATCATTTCTTTACGGTGAAACACAGTTACATTCCTACCTGTATTATAGGAGTAATGCAGAGTTTTGCCAACCGCCCTGTCTCCGTGGTTATTCTGCTGCAATTGACTGGTCGCAGAACCCACACACTTACAGATCAATACCAGCGCTCTCGGCATGCTTACACTACCTTACTATACCGCGGGAACCCTTCCTCGTTATAGCGTCTAGTACCAGTCAACATGAGGCGGTATCTTCAGTTTATTTCTGATATCTGTTTCTGTCAGTCTTTTTATATCCAAATGTACACCATTTCTTCAAATACGGGCCAGTTTACGTTGCAAAAAAGGATCTACTTTAAACTGGAACTCATATATTTTAGTAGTGAGTCTGTGTTTGTTTGTTTGTTGTTTAATGCTACACTCAGGAATATTTCTGGCTATATCTAATTAATCGAGTATGGACAAAGACGATCCAGTGATTGATATCATGAACATCTATCCACGTAATTGGGATACGATGACATGCAATCAAGTCTAACAATCCATTTAGATGCCCATTTCCGACAAGCGTAAGTTGTTCTATATTCATACTAGGAATCCCAACGTGTGTAGTGTCACTTGTTTTACGCCGCAGTCGACAGTGTCTCAACGACGGTAGCCTGTGAAGCGTCTTGCACTGATATGCCCAATAGCAGAGACGCCAGGGGGTCTCCCAATGTAACCACCTACTGCCCATTGGTCACACCTATGACAACACGAGGAAATGGGGGCCAATTCCTATCCGGAGTTCATATGGGAGATTTTAAGAATGACCTTTCGACACTGTCCATTTTTGGGGGTTTAATCAGCCAAAATATATTATTTTATTTCTCTCGAAAATTCGGAAACACTTCAGTTCGAACGATTTTTGGTTGGAATGATGACTCGATTATCTGGACAGTTGTTTATCCGTTACTTTCATACGGCTTGATACTGTCCGATGTAATAGGTTCGCAGCGTGTTTTCTGTTGCATACTGGGAAGAGCTCCACCTTTAAATATGATGACTTTGATCGACACCAGCATCTAGCACTCGGTAGCCTATTTGAGCAGACTCAGTATGTCTAGAGTAGTTTCTGACGGTGGGAAAGCCTTGTGATAAATCTTTTCGCTCGTCACGCCAAAGACCCAGGTTCGATTCCCCACAAAGGGGTACAATGTCTGATATCCCTCGCCAAGGTTTTGCTGGACCAGGACTCGACCTCGCTCACTCTAATCTCGTTCGAAGTATTATTCTAGAGGTGTGTTTGTGGTTTGTGAGATAATATATAGTCAGTCATTGAAATACAGAAATTGTATCCATAGAACTATATATCCTTTGTATATTTTTCACATGTGCCGCCTCAAACGCTGTGAAAAAAATTTAAAACCCCGGAAAAGTTGGCTTTGAAACAATTCGTCTTTTGACTGTTTTCTCAAACCAACATTTTCAAAGAATATTCGTTATTTTCGTAGAATGATTTTACCAGAAACATCCACTTTCCGATCTCAGAACACAACCATAAAGGAGCAGTTAAAAGTTCGGAATCTTTTTAAAACTTTATCTAAAGAAAGATTCAATTACGTTAGCACATTTACCTTAACATGGAGATGCGTAAACATGATTAATTTCTGAAACAAAGCCCGAAAAGTGAAGTGGATTACACATGCAAAACAGCACAGGCAAAATATATTTGTGCTATTCTATAATAATGTTTTTTTAAGGATTCAGGCGGCCCTTTCGGCCTCGATAAATATTTGCTGAAGGAAGCATGATATCAACCATTATCCTCTATATAAGGACATCATTATATCCATAAAGACATAGTTTTAGCATTGAAAACTGCTTTATATTATAAAATTGAATTATCCCAAAAGTTTCACTTGCAGACTTGCTGGCTACCCTTACCAATTAATCACAACTTATAAAAGTAATCAATGACAGTGGACTGATTTTAATTCATTACGAAATTTACAATACGGCTATTTGAAACAAAAGCATTTGCTGTAAATATTACCGAATGAGTGAGATTGGTTTAACCCCGCTGTGAATAGTATTTCAGTTTTGTCACGAAGCACCAAATTAATGAGGAAGCGTAGGAGTAGGGAAACATACCCTTGCAATATGAATTACAAAACACAATCAGTCAACCAGAAGCTGTTACTGCCACAGAATCGGTGGTGATAGTGATAGATGGAGCCTACATTTGTTCTCATACACCATGAGGGCTCTCCTGATTATGCTAATGACGAAGGCAGTGGTGTAGACAAGTTTGAACGTCAGTTAATACATATTTTCCATGATAATAGTGACTTGTGTAAGCTCATCCTATGTGGAGGTTTTAATGCAAGGACTGGTCAGAAATTAGATTGATAGATGTTGAGATAGATAATCTACCTATTGATAAAGAACACACTTCACATGAGTTTTATCAACATCGATGTGTCAGTGATTTTCATATTAATAACCACGGTAGAGCCTTACTTGATTTGTGTAAGTTTCTTGGGGTTCACATCGTTAATGGTAGGACAAACTCAGATAGTCCAGACAATCTTTTATTTCTCACACAGGAAGTAGTACTGTAGAATATTATATTGTTTCATCGAGCGTATTTAAATGTATTACAGATGCGTCAGTGGTTGAACGAACCGACTCAGATCACTTGCCTATTGTCTGTCACTTCTAAGATTTTACTCCTTGTTCTTTTCAACAAAATAATGATGTCAATACTGCATCTGACTCATCAACCCCTGTACAAAAATATAGACTTCCTCCTGAGCAAGTTGTTTCCTAGCAACTCCATCTCGGCATGACGTTAAGTGGAGAAATGTTTAATGAGCTTGCAGTCATTTTGAAGTATAAGCTTCACGCAGCAGTTATCAAGCTCACTGACATTGTCAATACGTAAAAAATCACCAGACAGTTCTATGATGTATTAAAACTGACTCGGGTACAACTCCTTCTTTCACTACTTCCAGTGGTGTTCGTCAAGGTTGCATACTAAGACCAGTCTTATTCATCTTTTTATAAACGAACTTGTTTCTGAAATTTACAAAGAATGTCATCATGGTGTGTTTGTGACGCAAGATATTACAGATATTATATTATTGCTGTTCGCGGATGATGATGCTCTAGAATGTGATAGGCTTGCTGAAACAACCTAATGTATTGAAGTCCTTTTGTATTAAGTGGGGTTTAGAAGTAAACCTTGAGAAAACCAATGTTTTTTATTTTAGAAATGGTGGAATTGTATCGAAGCATGAAAATTTGATATATGATGATAAACATTTAAAAAATGCAAGTTATTATAAGTATTTAGGACTATTAATGTCCTCAAGATAAAATTGGTCCAAGGCTTGTAAGGCCTTAGCGCTGCAGGCATCTAAGGCAATGTTTCCTGTTTATAAATAATTCAAGGAAAACAAATATATCTCATTTTCCGCAGCAAATGCGTTATTTAATAGTAAAATTCTACCAATTTTGGTGTACGGCTCGGGAATATAGGGCATTAAATATTTTGAGTCAATTGAGAAAGTTCACACTTTCAATTTAAGCAGTTTTTATGAATGGGTAAATATGCTTTAAATAAGGCATTTCTTGGTGAAACTGGCCGCTGTAGTATAAATGTACATAGCCAGCTGCGTGTTGTTAAATATTGGATATAATTATTCAAAAAGGAAGCTCACAGGTACCCATTCCAATGTTACAAATACTAAAACAATAAGATGGTGAAGGGAAAACGAATTGGGTGTCTGGTGTAAGAATCATATTATTTCATACTGGATTTTCCTTTGTATGGATCTCACAAGACACTTGTAATGAAAAAACTATTTATAACTATTTTTACATAGATTTAACAAAGATTATTAGACATTCTTCAGGTAAACTGGCATCAATAAATTTCCTCTTCACACTTTCTCAACCATTATGCTTGTATTAAATCATTGTTACAGCAATGAAAATATTATGCATATTACAAGATAAAATTCAGTTCAGAGCTCTTTGTAAATTCAGAACATCTCTCCATAACTTCCTTGTCAATATGTTTCGTAGAACCAAGGACAGTGATTTTGAAAATTCTATATGTTCTAACTGTACCAACTAGGAGATTGAAGACGAGTTTCATGTTCTTTTTATATGTGAATATAACGTTGAGATTAAAGTTTCTACCTCGTTCAGATATTACACACAAAGACATTCAATTAATGATCTATTTGTTGAATTCGACCAATGAAGAAGTTATGGCCTTGCATACTGAATAAACTGTCTGTCTGTTTGTCTGAAGCCTACATTTATCAGGAAATTATCAGCTTGTGAAACATCTTCGCTGGTACATGTCATACACCATTTGAAAGGTCTATTCCTACTGTTTATGCATATGAAAGTTATGTTTATCATATTACTTAAATAATTCTTAATACATAATGACTTGAATAAACTGCAGGCTGTAAGGGCCTGTGAACTATCATCCCGAGTACAAATCTGTCGGCCTCGGGCCCACGGGCCGATGTCAATTTAAAACACTGTTCCGGACACAATATTACACAGAGTATCGCAGACCCCGTGTCCTGCGGCTAATGACAACCGTGTTGTTTAAAGTGACATAGGTGCATGAATCAGACACACCAGTTGATGAGCGTACGAAATGTTCCTAGGCTCACCGAAGGAGTGTTCATGTATAGGTGATAATGACAACCAATATATTATCCACTCTCGTTCTTAATTATTAATAATCACTCCATTAATTTGATTATCACGTTACCATTTTTATACCATGTTGAAATTAACACTGTGCAACCTGATCACTTTCCAAGAGCATAATCATTCTTAAATTCGACTGAAACGATTGTCGCCTTGCTTGCTGATGGAACTGTGATGGAATTACGAACAAAACTGTTTTCTGCCTGTCCCTTCAACTCATCAAATGGACATAAGCTTTATGGTCCAAAATAGTCACTTCTTAAAACTAGAATCACGATGTACAGTATAGAGTAACGCATAAATGTTAATCGACCAATGCCTGGTCAGTAAAGGAATGTTTCCACAGGGGTCATCGTTTGATTTGTTACAATGTCTTCTGTGGATCTATTGCTTATTAATAAACTTAACTATACATGAAAGGAAAGGACATATTGACGTTTGGCGAACTTTCATAAATATGTGCTGGCACCCGATGTTTTATATTTCATTTGAACAGTTGGTTGGTTGGTTGGTTTGTTGTTCAGCAATATTCCAGCTATATGACGGCGGTCTGTAAATAATCGAGTCTGGACCAGACAATCCAGTGATTAATATCATGAGCATCGATCCACGCAATTGGGATCGATGACATGATTCAACCATGTCAGCGAGCCTGACCACCCGATCCCGTTAGTCGCCTTTCACGCCAAGCATAGTCGCCTTTTACGGCAAGCATGGGCTGCTGAGGACCTATTCTACCCAGGAATCTTTACGGGTCTCATTGGAACAGAATACCACTGCTGTTAGATAAGGAATATGAAGATTTTAGGTAACTACGTCATTAAATGCAAACTTGATAACAAAACCTGATAAGCATATGATCATCTCTTCTTGTACGCGTGATCTGATACAAAATATTTTCACGTTTGTTTCAATTGTCCAAATGCATATGAATTATTTATTTTCTCGCACATTTTGGCTTTATTTATTTTGTTATTTTTATAATGTGTTCATCCGAGTGTTCATGTACAGTTTGCTACAAGCACGATTCATGAAAATTAAATAAACTAAGCGGCAAAAGAAAGCACAGGTTGGCAATTTGTAATTTTCCTAAAAACAGCGATAACTAGTGGAAAGTGGGTATTGGGATTATGACTGCCCAGGAACAGGTACCCCAAAACACCTTACCCAAACGCGCCACCTTTGACGGCGCTCGTGCGGTGACAAAAAAATGGTGAAACAGGTTTCCATCCTATGGCATAAACTGCACGTGTATGTTAGCTGTATAAATTCGTTCGTCTGCAGTGTATAACCACACGTGATGTAAGCACACAAAATAAATGCCACGACTGTCACAGGAACAGAGAGAAATTGCCAGAAGGTTTGGATGTACACCATCGACGACTTCGTGCTGCTGGAATCCGAGCGTATCGTCCTTTCCGAGGAATGGTACTGACTGCTCAATATCGACGCCTGAGACTGCGATGGGCGATGCAGGTTCGACGCTGGCAAGTGAGAAATTAGCGTCGAGTGCTGTTTACTGAAGAAAGTCGGTTTATCTTGTTTCGAAATGGCGGCTGAGAACGATTTATAGACGCAGAGGGGCACGTTTGGCTCCGGCGTGTATTCTAGAGGTCCATCCATTCGGCGGGGGAGGTGTCATGGTGTGGGGTGGTATTTGTGGAGATCAGAAGACTGATTTGGTGATTATACAGGGAAACCTGAACGCTGTGCAGTACAGAGACCAAGTGTTGCAGCCAGTTGTGCTTCCGTTCTTACAAAACCAACAGCAGGGGACATTGTTTCAACACGACAATGCCAGGCCCCATACTGCAGACTGACTCGGAACTTTCTAAACCAGCAGAACGTTGACGTTTTACCCTGGCCTGCCAACTCACCCGATATGAATCCTATTGAACATCTGTGGGACCATCTTGACAGACAGATTAGAGCACGCCATCAGCCTCCCGTCAACAGACAAGAATTGCAGCAGGCCCTGATAGACGAGTGGCAACGGATTCCAGTCAACGTCATCAGAAGACTGACGTCATCGATGAGGCGGCGTATCACAGCATGCATTGAGGCAGCTGGATGTCGACTGTGTCGACAATGAACTTGTAGTGTGTCTGACAATTTTTTGGTGACATTTCAGACAACTTTTGAAAATGAAATTTCTTACCCCACAATTGTTTACCTTGAGCTTACATTACCTGTGATTGCACAAATTCATTCAAACTGTGGTTGATCAATCATTTGTTACCCCTCCCTAGATTATATTATAATTCATGTTATTTTTTTATCGATCATTGAACTCGACCTATACTTTTTTTTTTTCGCCCAGTTTATTTTGCGGTGCTGCACGTACAGGCTCATCTACGACTGAAGGTTAGAGCAGGACGTGCTTGTGTCTTTTGCGACCACCTGGTTTCATAACTGATTTTCTGTGATACATTCATTTAACTTTCATCAATGCTTTGCCCTTTGCGCCCATTGGGATCTGTTTCGGCAGGTAATCGAGACTGATTATTCTCTTGCGTTCATGCTTTGTATTCTCTTACTGCCGAGAGTGCAATGTTCCATTTTCTTAAGAAATATCAGCCACAGAATACTGTTCCAACGAAATAATGAGCACGTAAATAAAATAAAATAGTGACGATACCATGTGTTTGCGAAACGGTGAGAATATTCTACACTACTGGTGGAACCCGCAGAAACACATGCAAAGGCAAGTCAATTGTTCACCTGAAGAAAAAACACGATACTTTATAGGGATTTGCCTCAGAAATATTTTATGTTCCTATAAAATCCATAAACACATTTGCATTGGGGAAGCATTCACGTTAAGCTTGTTGAAAGCCAGGAATTGGTTTTGGAGCATTCTTAGTCACAAGGGACGGTCGGGTAGCCTTGTGGTTAAAGCGTTCGCTCGTCACGCCGAAAACCCGGGTTCGATTCCCGACATGGGTACAATGTGAAGCCCATTGCTGGTGTCCCCCGCCGTGATATTGCTGGAATATTGCTAAAAGCGGCGTAAAACCATACTCACTCACACTCACTTAGTCACAACATTTTGACTTTCACTCTGAGCCAAACCATTTAAAACGAGCCCATTACCTTTTCAGTACCTCAAGTAAACAATATGGTTTGTGTTTAAAATGATATTTTTTCAGTGTTTTCGGTAAACAAAGTATTGTGAATAACAATTCCGATATGCCCCGCCTCCGCCTCACTGAATGTCAAGTACGGTTATATCGAACTCAAAGAAGACCACTAATTTTAGTTCGTTATAACCGTAGTTCGTTATAAGCATATATACAGCATATATACAACAAATGGCCGGGACTAAAAATAAGTTCGTTATATCGGTCAGTTCGTTATAAGCATGTTTGTAATAACCGTAGTATACTGTATGTGGTCACTAGATTTAAGAACACACGATATAATGTACCGGTTAGCAAATTTCATATGTGCTTCCCAAAACTTTAAAAGTATCATACATTCAAAATACCAACATTAAGGAATAATAGGTTTCGAATAGCTACCGATACAGATTCCAAAGGGCGAAACTATCAAAATAGCGGAGCAAATTGCATGGATCACTAGTAATTAATGGTGACACAGGGTATTCGCGAAAATGAAAAGCATGTGTTGCGCGACCGGTAGGACTCGCGACAGACGTTTGATCAAGATACAATTGGCTTCCTACAGTTACTGACCGATAATGGAACATAAGGTTCGACGCAGTATGTCTGGATGTACTAGCGACATGTGTGTGGCATTTGAGAGTCTGAACACTCTGTCTTCATCCTTCTTGTTACATAACTGTTCTCTTCACGAACATCTGTTAAACAATAATAGACGCAAATCAAAATCGTTAAAAGTTTCCTCAAGACGTGGTTAATCAAATTCAAAGAAATTCCGAAAAAGGAAACATGAATCGTTTTTCTTAGCTTCTCTTGACTCTTTTATAATGTCGTTGACGCGCGGTGTTGTTAACAGGCCTACAGATACCGCAGCTTTGTCATTATTTGCACGTAAGAATAACTGCATGAAGACAACAACCAAAGAGCACCGTTACTCAGAAGCCTGGTGAGACATCGGCACATAACGTATCATATGACTCTGATGCGTTTTGTGAGACGCGGTGATTATTTTTAAGCTATTTTCTTCACTGCGCGATGACACAGGAGGTGAAAGAACAGACGTATCCTGCAGGCTCTGATAATGGTAATTCATGGTGTTCAGTGTCGGGGCGTGACTGGGAATAGTATAATGGAACGCCATGTGCTATTGCGAAGATGGAAGGGGCAGCCGAGGTCGCTGGGCCTGCTGCATATCTTCGAAATGATTGTTTCAAATACTCCGTTCACAGTTCATGTTTTGAAGCAGAGACCTAACAAGTGTCCTGATATTATTAAACGTCAACATGCATGTTACTTGACTTACATTAGGTCGATTCTTGGATTTGGTCTCTACTCCGAATATACTAGGTTAATAACCATTCTACAATGACATGTTATAATCCTACTTTCTGATTGGTCCGTCAAAGGTATCTAATCTACGTTAGACCATGATCTTGCAGATGGCCGCATTACCGCGAAAGGAAATATTTATTTAGAAACACTTCTTTTGCAAATCCGACCGTTTGAACATTTCAAAAGATGGTCTTAGTTCTTTACTGTTTCCTTAATAACGTTCTATTGATACTGCATTAGTCACAGCAAGTGTAGTAGTGTATTCCAGGCGGAAACATGACAAACAAATACTTAAAGAATTTATTGTAAAATCCAGTAACATCAACGCTGCTTGACGTTTGGTGCTACGCTGTTACGTACTGTGATGTCTAACACGTCACAATGCTTCACATCCACAGAACTTCATGTCGTCATGAAAATGGTGTGTATTTAAGAATAAGACATTTCAAAGACCGCTTCAATTCCCTCCAGGGATGTCAGTTTGCGTGAGTGAGTTGGGTTGAACGCCACTTTTAACAGTTTTACAGTTATATCACGGCGTGTCAGCTTAATGTGGGGGGAAACCCCGAAGTAATGCAGGTCTCAGACGTTTACCACTTCAGTGAAATACAAGAGTACGGGTATGGTGCTGACAAACCTAGAAACATAATCGGGGCGAAACGGGATTCGAACCCACAATCATAGGCTTCTGGAGTGCCCAAGGGACGCAACAGTGCACAGCGAATCGCGGCGCCTTAGACGACTGGGCCACCCGTGCCCCCCTTATCTTCTTATAAGGACATCATTATGTCCATAAAGAAAAAAGTTAGTTTCAGTATTCGATTAATAGTATCGCGCCACCGATGTCAGTTTGAATATTTGCCTATGTGGTTACCGCATTGTTGTCAAATTTGAAACCTCATGGTATCGTGTTCGGTTTCAAATGAAATTTACAGGTATAGTACTCTATAATTTAACACTGCCGAAAACCTCAATACTCCAACATACTCAATAACTAAACATACACAATACTCCAAAATACTCAATAACTAAACATACTCAATACTCCAGCATACTCAATAACTAAACATACTCAATACTCCAACATACTCAATAACTAAACATACACAATACTCCAACATACTCAATAACTAAACATACTCAATACTCCAACATACTCAATAACTAAGCATACGCAATACTCCAACATACTCAATAACTAAACATACTCAATACTCCTGCATACTCAATTACTTAACATATTCAATACTCCAACATACTCAAAAACAAAACATACTCAATACTCCAACATACTCGATAACTAAACATACTCAATACTCCTGCATACTCAATAACTAAACATACTCAATACTCCAACATACTCAATAACTAAACATACTCAATACTCCAACATACTCAATAACTAAACATACTCAGTTCTCCAACATACTCAATAACTAAACATACTCAATACTCCAACATACTCAATAACTAAACATACTCAATACTCCAACATACTCAATAACTAAACATACTCAATACTCCAACATACTCAATAACTAAACATACTCAATACTCCAACATACTCAATAACTAAACATACTCAATACTCCAACATACTCAATAACTAAACATACTCAATACTCCAACATACTCAATAACTAAACATACTCAATACTCCTGCATACTCAATAACTAAACATACTCAATACTCCAGCATACTCGATAACTAAACATACTCAATACTCCTGCATACTCAATAACTAAACATACTCAATACTCCTGCATACTCAATAACTACACATACTCAATACTCCAACATACTCAATAACTAAACATACTCAATACTCCAACATACTCAATAACTAAACATACTCAATACTCCAACATACTGAATAACTAAACATACTGAATACTCCAACATACTCAATAACTAAACATACTCAATACTCCAACATACTCAATAAATAAACATACTCAATACTCCAACATACTCAATAACTAAGTATACTCAATACTCCAACATACTCAATAACTAAACATACTCAATACTCCAGCATACTCGATAACTAAACATACCCAATACTCCAACATACTCAATAACTAAACATACTCAATACTCCTGCATACTCGATAACTAAACATACTCAATACTCCAACATACTCAATAATTAAACATAGTCAATACTCCAACATACTCAATAACTAAACATACTCAATACTCCTGCATACTCGATAACTAAACATACTCAATACTACAACATAATCAATAACTAAACATACTCAATACTCCAACATACTCAATAACTAAACATACTCAATACTCCAATATACTCAATAACTAAACATACTTAATTCTCCAACATACTCAATAACTAAACATACTCAATACTCCAACATACTCAATAACTAAACATACTCAATACTCCAGCATACTCAATAACTAAACATACTCAATACTCCAACATACTCGATAACTAAACATACTCAATACTCCAACATACTCAATAACTAAACATACTCAATACTCCAACATACTCAAAAACTAAATATACTCAATACTCCAACATACTCAATAACTAAACATACTCATTACTCCAATATACTCAATAACTAAACATACTTAATTCTCCAACATACTCAATAACTAAACATACTCAATACTCCAACATACTGAATAACTAAACATACTCAATACTCCAACATACTCAATAACAAAACATACTCAATACTCCAACATACTCAATAACTAAACATACTCAATACTCCAACATACTCAATAACTAAACATACTCAATACTCCAACATACTCAATAACTAAACATACTGAATACTCCAAAATACTCAATAACTAAACATACTCAATACTCCAACATACTCAATAACTAAACATACTCAATACTCCAAGATACTGAATAACTAAACATACTCAATACTTCAGCATGTCCATTAGTTCAAATTACACCATACATCAACATACTGTTATCTGGCAGTGTAATTAATTGTTAAACAATGTTGCAAATATATGACTTTGATTCTGTTAAAATTCAGTAGAACTTCACAACACAGTGTTTTAGCAATAATTAGTTGTTAGGAATGTAATACCATTTACTGTAAGCAGTTGTGGCAGTTGGAGTTGAGTGTAATATGGAATCTTCTGGTACTTTCTAGAAGGTATTTAGAAGCGGGCAAACGCATGCCTCTCTCATCTCACATTACATCAAGAACATCGTTTGTGTGGTGACAAAGCTTAGGCCTATTTTATAACATTGACCTCTGTTGCTGTTGCTCAGGTGAAAATTATTCTCACTGACTTGGTTACTATTACAACTGCTATTGTATGTTATGCCGTTGTAATTGTACTGCCATTGACTTTTGTACTGCCACTCTTTTGTGTACAGTCAATGTAATTACTTTGCAGTAATTGTTTAAGGTTGTAAATGTAGTGACTTTAATAATACAATTGCTTTTATATTACATTTTGTTGTTATTTGTTGGTTTTACACTGAATTCTTTTGTGTATTAGGTTTCTGGGTTAACTTATTGTTTCAATTTGAAAGTCGTCAATAACAATAGTCAATTCTTCGACATACACAATTACTAACCAATATCAATACGTCAACACACATAATACTCTAAAATACTCAACGTGTTAACATACTCAATAACTACACATTTTCAATATGTCAACAAACTCCACCCTTCAACATATTTCATACTTGAACACACTCCATACTTCAACACCCTCCATGCTTCAACTGACTCCATGCTTCAACACACTCAATGCTTTAACACACTCCATGCTTCAACACACTGCATACTTCAACACACTGCATGCTTCAACACACTCCATGCTTCAACACACTGCATACTTCAACACACTCCATGCTTCAACATATCCATACTACAACACACTGCATACTTCAACACACTCCATCCTTCAATACACTCCATGCTTCGACACACTCCATGCTTCGACGCACTCAAAGCTTCAACATATCCATACTTCAACACACTCCATAGTTTAACACACTCCATACTTCAACACACTGCATACTTCAACACACTGGGGGGCACGGGTGGCCCAGTCGTCTAAGGCGCGCGATTCGCTGTGCAGAGTTGCGTCACTTGGGCACGCCAGAAACCTATCATTGTGGGTTCGAATCCCGTTTCGCCCCGATTATGTTTCTAGGTTTGTCAGCACCATACACGTGCCCGTGGGTTTAACCGAAGTTGTAATCGTCTCAGACCTGCATCACTTCGGGCTTTCCTCCAACATTAAGCTGACACGCCATGATATAACTGGAATACTGTTAAAAGCGGCGATAAGCCCAAACTCACTCACTCATCTCAACACACTCCATGCTTCAACAAACTCCATGCTTCAACACACTTCATACTTCAACACACTCCATGCTTCAACACACTCCATACTTCAACACACTCAATACTTCAACACACTCCATACTTCAACACACTCCATGCTTCAACACACTCCATACCTCAACATAACCATATTTTAACACCCCCCATACTTCAACACACTTCATGCTTCAACACACTCCATACTTCAACACACTCCATACTTCAATATATCCATACTTTAACACACTCCATACTTCAACACACTCCATACTTCAACACATTCAAAGCTTCAACACACTCCATACCTCAACACACCCCATACTTCCACACACTCCGTACTTCAACACACTCCATACCTCAACATAACCATATTTTAACACCCCCCATACTTCAACACACTTCATGCTTCAACACACTCCATACTTCAACACACTCCATACTTCAACACACTCCATACTTTAACACACTCCATACTTCAACACACTCCATACTTCAATATATCCATACTTTAACACACTCCATACTTCAACACACTCCATACTTCAACACATTCAAAGCTTCAACACACTCCATACCTCAACACACCCCATACTTCCACACACTCCGTACTTAAACACACTCCATACCTCAACATAACCATATTTTAACACACCCCATACTTCAACACACTCCATACTTCAACACACTCCATACTTCAACACACTCCGTACTTCAACACACTCCATACTTCAACATATCCATACTTCAACGTGCTCCATACTTCATCATAGCCATAGTTTAAAGCATCATATCATGCATAGTAAGAGCCGACCGAATTCTGACGGAAGGGGTAATTAGAAAGGAAACTGTTCAAGGGTTACACCACAAGTATTCAAAATGTATGCTACGTGCTATGCTGTTCTGTTTATCAGACAAATAACAGACCGGCACTATCCATACCCTGAGAATATTTCATGATCTGTACTTTTGGACATAAATAAACATTCTTTACAAGGTGAACCGTTATCGTTTTTATGTGTTTAACCAATCTTCTGTTCTGTTTCCATAAATCGAGCATATGGCTCAATTTCACGATAAACAAATATGTTTTACACATTTTATTTATTTAAGTATTTATTTACGGGACAATTTGAATAATCTCTGCAGATATTATTTGGACATAATAACATATTTTACGGCTTCCTAGACAAGGCCCGCTGTTTAGTTAATAGCACAGCTGTCACAGATCCTGTCTGTGGATGCTCAATTAGCATTGCTGGAATAAGCATAATCGGCACATTTCGACCTTGTTACTGCACATAATAAGGCCATGTCACATCAATTTAAAGGCTACGAAAGATTGGTACATTTATTCCAATTAGCAAAGATTACAGAACTGCAGTACTACCGCTAGACTGGTTCGATCGTCAATTACGAATCAAATACATATAGAGTAATACATCGCGTTGTACATACATGCGAGTAGAAAATGGTATGTCCTTTAAAATGTATAACTTTGTTATCTCTGCACTAACGGTAATTAATAGAAAATCAACATTTATTTATCTTGTGTTTGTCAGAATAATAGGACTGAGCACTATTTTATTGTTAAAACCTCGCTCTGGTCTAATTTCCCAAGATAGCACTACGCAAATTACATTGTGATCTTTATAGGTGACCTCCCACTAGCACCCGTGACCTATGCATTCCCAGAAGACCCTAGACTGTTTAAATCACGTCTATGACGCTTTTGCAGTCTCACTGAGTCATACTAATGAGGAACTGTCCTTGGGAGGTAATAAGTATTAATTACGATGAGATATCCGACACATCATGAATACCTGACAAGTACTGGTATCACGAGATGTCGCTCCTATAAATAACAGCCAAAAAACTGTCCATTACCATAAGAGTCCAATGTAGGACTCCGATATATCATATGGGTATGTGTGTACGAGAACGTTTAGAAATGTAGACACCAACGACTGGAGGTGATGGAAAATGTCTCGACATGAACTTAAAGTTAACTCTTGGAAAGTCACCCTCCTTCTTATGTGGTTTTGTGTATGAATCTTTATCTGTCGATCTTAATATGGAACAGTTGAGGCGGATTCTTTCACTGCCCTTTTGTATGTCTACTATAGGTTGGTACATCAGTGGAAGGGGATTAGATATTTGACCATCATGGAACGAGTTCAGATCAACGATATACCTGAAGAATACGTAAAACTTAGTGCTAAATTCCCTTGTTTTAATTGTATCAATCCGAGCAGAATAGCAGATTCCTATGCATACAGAAACAGATCAGTGCTTGGCCCTACCTCTTGCTTTAATGTCTTATCCCCTAATGTCATTGAGAAATTCCAGCATTTCAAATAAAAGCGACAAATACATTTCCATAATCATCATAAATCTTACGTCTGCATGCCGCTGTCGAATTGCGGAAGAGTTGCTGGGCGCGTTACACAAAAAACATAATTGCCTTTTAGTGTGAGTGGCGGGTGCTGCCGGTAGAGCAGGACATGGTTTACCCTTTCATGAACACTTTTCAGATATCTATTCACATTTAAATATTTTCATAACGCTTTTGCAACTTACGCCTTATAGAATCTGTATCGATAGATAATCGAGACTGGTTATTCTCTTGCATTTGAACATTGGAATTATGTCCTCAATACCATTGATGTTTAAATGCCAGCAATGTGGGATTTTAGGATACACCTATAATGCTTTCATTGCAACCATCCTAGGTTGGTTGGTTGTTGTTTAACGCCGCAATCAGCAATATTCCATCTATATGACGGCGCTCTGTAAATAATCGAGTCTGGACCAGCCAAACCAGTGATTGACATCATGAGCCTCGATCCACGCAATTGGGATACGATGACATGCGTCAACCAAGTCAGCGAGCCTGACCACCCCATCCCGTTAGTCACCTCTTACGACAAGCATAGTCGCCTTTCACGGCAAGCATGGGCTGCTGAAGACCTATTCTACCCCGGATCTTCACGGGTCCCATCCTGGGAGTGGTATTGCCGCGTGTGCTGTGTGAGAATCCTAGTCGGTGGTGTCCGGATATTTCTGAACAAGGGATTGCTTGTTCCTCTGATGCATTCCCTTGAAGATCATTACGCTGCACAACATTCATAAGATCCGCTGTAAATTATACGTGTTTAGTCTGCAACCCGGAGAATTATTTTCCATTAATATTTTTATAATTTGCAACACGTTCACGTGCACAGATTTATGTCACTTAAAGAAAATATGGCAAACAGCGAAAGCAACAAATAAATCATATCCTTCTTCCGTTGCTTTTCTTCTCGTCCATTCCCGTTTTTCTTCGAGATTTAAACATTTTAAATCTGTGTTTACGAGTCACGTCACATTCTTGTCGTTAGCGAGAAATTGCTTTCAGTGAATGACGAACATTGTTGAAAAAGTTACCTACATGGCCTCGACGAGCCATTAATGCACATGGCTCAATGTCCCCTATGAATTCAAATGCGGTCGGAGACACAAAATATCCCCCGTCTGTTTAGGAGCACCTGCTGTCACACTATCTCAGACATTGGTTCATAATGTATAGCTGATCAGTACTATCACGCCATGGCTCAATACGATACCTGTTGAAACAAATATAAGCCAATAGACGTAGTACTGCTGTGAGGAGTGAGTGCGCTTTGAAAAAAAACCTCTTTCCATAATCACAAGCGTCTCACTGAAAGCAGACCCTTGTACAATTTAGACTACTACTATATCTAGAGCATGTGTTTATGAATCATTAAGAAATTGAGATCATACCAGGTGCTCGCGAAAACATCTTGCCCCACCGGTGTCACCCGTTACAAACACATGCTAAGGCAAATCAAGTAATCACTTGAACAAAGACGCGAACATAATCATTAGAGCATTCAAACTATAACAGACCAATCGTTGTTGGTCAGACCCACGAGTGTTTGACAGCAAGATCAAAGATCACACATTGTAATCAATTGACCCTCAATTAAGTCGACTCTTTTGACTTTTTTTCGAACCAATTCTGGTTTTAAGGAAATGAACCAAACTTTAAGGCATATTGGTTATTGCATTCATTATCGAATTTTGAACCCAATGTGTTGTATTGTGTTGTATTGGCTTAGCGAGTACAATTGTATCGCATCAAAGCTGGCACAGTATATGTTGCTTTTCTCAATCGTGGACTCATTCACCCGGCGAAATAGAAAGAATTAGCTCTGAAACGTCGTGACAAAGAATAAAAGAAATTGCTAACCATAAAAAGTGTCATGTAATTATGTTCTTCCAACGTCTAAATGCCTATCAAATACTTAATGGACTCGTTGGTGTCACTAAAGGTTCACAATTAACCAACGTGTCTCATGTCTTACCGATTCCGTGTGAGGATGGCGTGGACACGCTTTGAAAGAGTAACGAGTCATCACTGACATACAACATTCAGAATTTGACACCTTAAGAGACGTCTGTCAGTGTAAAAAGGTAAATATAATCAATTGCATTGCATTTAATGAGACTGTCTATCACATTGTCAGTGGGTGCCCAGCTTTGGCACAAACACAGTCTCTTAAGCGATATGATGAAGTGGCTCGATCATTGTAATACCGTCTTCGCCATGCTT
This sequence comes from Haliotis cracherodii, assembly GCF_022045235.1. Taxonomy (NCBI): domain Eukaryota; kingdom Metazoa; phylum Mollusca; class Gastropoda; order Lepetellida; family Haliotidae; genus Haliotis; species Haliotis cracherodii. The sequence continues at coordinate 61,701,580 of NW_027266330.1, forward strand.
GTGGTTTTGACACAGAGGTCCTATGTTGAGACAGTCCCATTCGCTGTTTGGGCTGCGTGTGGAGAGGGCAAGGGCCCTTAGCTGATGATGAGTCTAACCAGCCTAAATGTGCCGAGATCACCCAAACCCTCTTTGCTGCATTTTTTATTTTAATCTGTAAATAATAATAATAATAATAATAATAATAATAATAATAATAATTATTATTATTATTATTATTATTATTATTATTATTATTATTATTGTTGTTGTTGTTGTTGTTGTTATTGTTATTGTTATTGTTGTTATTATTATTAGTAGTAGTAGTAGTAGTAGTAGTATTAGTAGTAGTAGTAGTAGTAGTAGTAATAGTAGTAGTAGTAGTAGTAGTATTATAAACAACGTTCCATAATCATAAGGAATTCCTGCAAAAATTAATAAATAATAAATGAAATTGTACGATTACTCCATGTCATAAGTATGTGCTCATGAAAGAAGCCGGCTTTCTAATAAATGGTTTAAATCAACAATGACGGGGAATACTAGGCAAGCTATTGTGATTTGATACATTAGATACGCCACTTGGTGACAGTATTTGTAACTCTATATCATCTTTTTTAAAACCAGGGTGGGGGTGTATTGTCTTCGTGTCACAACATTTAGTCGTTGTATTCGACTAAGGTGTAGTTCAATTAAGTACGGTTGGTCGTGATGTTTGACTTGAATGTAGTCCGTTCCACTACAGTTAGTCGTATTCGACATAATTGTAATCGTTTTACTGCAGTTAGTCGTTTTATTCGACTTAAATATACTTCGATTCAGTACAGACGGTCGTTATATTCGACTTATTTATGTAATTCGTTTTGCAAAAGTTGGTGTTATGTTCGATTTAAACATCGTACTTTTCACTACAATTTGTCGTTATCTTAGATTCGGTATATTAAAAAAGTCAACGCCAGAGAATACTCCATCCCTATTGTCTCCCGAAACTGATTACATAGATCGTGATAGAGGCGATAGATCATCATTGGTTTCATTGTTGTTCGTATTGAGGGTCTAAAGAAACTGTTTTTTCATCTAAATCGTGTGATACACATTAAGATTTAGCTTTTTCCTTGATCACGAATTCATGTGACATATTCTTGCTTCATTTCTTTTTAATGGGACTAAGAACCGCGATGAACAGGAATAATGGTGAATATTTATCTATTAATTCACACTATATTGCCACATTGCGTGAAAAGTCTGTTTCTATTATGAAAATGACAGTACAAAACAGTCATAAAACTATCAATAAATCAAACCGTTGTGCATTAGCAAAGATTTACATTCACCCTAAGCTGAACAGTATCCTTTAAAGTCTTGAAATAAACTTCATAAGAAAATTATTGACAAATTAACAGTCTGAGTGCCAGGACACTTTTTTATATTTGAGTTTTACCGGAAGAAATAAGTACAGTAAACTACGGTTATAAAGAACACGCTTATAACGAACTGACGGTTATAACGAATTATTTTTTTGGTCCCGGCCATTTGCTGAATATATGCTGTATGTATGCTTATAACGAACTACGGTTAAAACAAACTAAAATAAGCCGCCTCTTTGAGTTAGTTTTAACCGTAGTTTACTGTAAGTAATATAGGTGTGTAAGTGGGTGAGTAGATGAGTGAGTGAGTGAATATGGTTTTACGCCGCTTTCAGCAATATTCCAGCAATATCACGGCGGTGGGCGGGTAGATGAATGCATCTGAATTGAAGCCGAATTATCACCGTTAAACATGTTCTGAATAAAGGAGGCAACACAATTTCGATATCCACAGGAAATCAGTTTGTGCTGTTTCAGAAAAGATGGGCCAGTTGGCTATCGCACAGGCCCATTGATACAAATAAGGCTTACTTTATTCTAAAAAGGACAGTTATGACATCGAGGATAGTTCATGTGTCGAGAGAAATATCATCTTTCTCTCACCGAGTGACGGGTGAAATGAGATATTTTCTTGACTGGCGTAGCCACGAGTGAAAATATGTCCTTTTTCTTTTCCCCATGGTTTGATGCCATGCATTGTACTAGCCTTTTGTAAAGATTATTGTTGCGAATTCAGTACCAACTTCATCGATCCTGGTTGCCGTTTCACAAAGTGATCTTAATTAGCGGTAGGGTGAGAGTAATTCCGATACGTTAAAAGAAACAGAAACAGTTTATTTCTCTCAAAACCACCGGAGGTGGTACAAAAGTGTCCAAAAGAATAAGCATTTACACTTAAAGCAGTATAATTTCTGTTTTGTGTTTTTGTACCGCTTTAAATATTTCATCGATTTATCTCGCTAGCTATATGTTCTTAAGGACGCTGTCGTTTTGACTGTACAATAACCTCTTAAATGTATACAAATTAGACCATTTCTTCTGGTAAGCAATTGGCAAGAATACAAGTCTATGTTTTCACAGAGCCTTGCATCTAAAACAGATAATGAAATTCATAGACTTACGACAGCCGTAGCACTAAGGTTGTTTGTAGAACGACGGCCTGGGGAATATTTGTTATCTCATTGATTAGGTCTAAGTAATCTCAAACCGGAGTAAAATGTCCCTTCATCGTACAAGGGTTTGGGGATGGTCTTTTGTGTTTCAAGTATACATGTTTATTTTGATGAAAGTCAATTGGTGCGTATTGTCAACTGTCGCGCAGATCGATCACAATCTGGTCTGTTTGCCATTGATCGTGTGAACTGTGTAAACAATACTAAGAGCATCATTCATATTTGAACAATGCAGTACAAGTAGTTCTAGAAAATCTGCATTACAGTGGTAGAACGGAAGCAACCATTTTCAGGATATAATGCCGCAATGTTTGTGTATATATTGATCTCTTTTAACAATCAACATGCTACTCAATGTAGCCTTGAGCGAAATAAAATTCAGTTCAGTTCAGTCACTGGTTATAGAGAGTGAGTGAGTATGGTTTTACGCCACTTTTAGCAATGTTCCAGAAATATCACGGCGGGGGACACCAGAAATGGGCTTCACACATTGTACCCATGTCAGGAATGGAACCCAGGTCTGCGGCGTGACGAGCCAACGCTTAAACCACTAGGCTACCCGACCGTCCCTCACTGGTTATAAGGCGTTTGTTGAATATAAATTCATTACTCCACAAACAAAACCATTATCATGACGTTATGTTATTGCCGTTGATTCTGAACGTGCATTTTGAACAAGAAAAACTGACGCAACTTTGTCATTATGCACACTTATAGAGAAATCATGTATCAACCGTAGGGTGAGTGAGTGACTTGGGTTTAACGCCGCTTTTAACAGTATTCCAGTTATATCACGGCGTGTCAGCTTAATGTGGGAGGAAAGCCCGAAGTGATGCAGGTCTCAGACGTTAACCACTCCGTTTAAACCCAAGAGCACGGGTATGGTGCTGACAACCCTAGAAACATAATCGGGGCGAACCGGGATTCGAACCCACAATCATAGGTTTCTGGCGTGCCCAAGGGACGCAACTCTGCACAGCGAATCGCGCGCCTTAGACGACTAGGCCACCCGTGCCCCCTGATCAACCGTAGAAAAAATTCGAATGTGTTGATTCTGGCAGTAGGATTAACAAGACCCAGAATCAACAGATTCGAGTTATTGCTCCGATACGGAACATTCAAAAGCCACGCCATAAAGTGTAGATAGACGCAAACCGCTTATAACGATCGGGGTAAGTGAGGTGTTTGCATTCGATGCAGAAACATGCATCACCTAGGACATATTTGCATTGAGAAAGGTTGGTCTAAGCTGGCAACTGCAGCGGTGTGTAATATGATTATCAGGTATCAGAAGCATATAGCAGTACATGTGATACGCTTAGGCATATATTGCTTGTGACAGTCAGACAAGACAGACAGAGCTAAAACGTTAGATACTTGCCCAATCCAGGAAACAATCCAACTTCATCTCTGTAATATTCTCAGCAATCTCTATCGGGATCTGAGAATATAAAATAAAATATACATGTATGCATGCCTGTAAGACAATTGAAGTAATTGTAAGGCATTTTCTGTGGCATTGAAATATGTGGACGAATGGTGGTTTATGTGGAAACTGTTTCAGTTATAACGGGTGAGACAATCGTCTAAAGCGCCGCATTTCATGGCACAGTTGCGTCCCTTTGGCACGCCAGGAACCTACGATCGTGGGTTCGAATCTTTTTCGAATTATTTTTCTAGGTTTGTCAGTACCATACCCGTACTCGTGGGCTTCACCACAGTGATAAAGGTCTACGACCCGCTTAACTTCGGGCTTTCCTCCCAAGTCAAGCCGTGATATAACAGGAATAATTATTACTCACTCAGTCATCCACTCACTAAACCATCTTCCCGTCCACAAAAACCCACTCACTCACTTGCGATATTAAGTGACTAAGTGACTGAGTGACTAAGATTTACGCTGCTTTTAGCAATATTCCAGCAATACCACGGCAGAGGACGAAAGAAATGGGCTTCACACATTGTACCCATGTCGGGAATCGAACCCGGGTCTTCAGCGTTACGAGCGAACGCTTTAACCACTAGGCTACCCGACCGCCTTGTAATGTTAAGTTATCATGGGGTGTCAATTCAATGTGTTCGTAAAGACTGACGTGATTCAGGTCACAGCCCTTTAGCACTTTTAAAGCCCACGAACCATTGGAGGTGGGGGGTGTGGGTTGAGAGTGTTGTTTCTATAGTGTCATGCATAACACTGTAATTTGTTTATGTCAATGCTAAGATACGTGTGTTCCCGTTCCGAATGCAGGCACGTGAGGGTCGTATGAGTAAGTGAGTTAGTTTGGTTAAACGCCGCTTTTAACAGTATTCCAGTTATATCGCGGCGTGTCAGCTTAAAGTGGGGGGGGAAGCCTGAAGTGATGCAGGTCTCAGACGTTAACCACTTCGGTGAAACCCACGAGCACGGGTATGGTGCTGACAAACCTAGAAACATAATCGGAGCGAACCGGGATTCGAACTTACAATCATAGGTTTCTGGCGTGCCCAAGGGACGCAACTCTGCACAGCCAATCGCGGCGCCTTAGACGACTGGGCCTCGTTTTCATATTTAAAGTACCTTATCATATATGACCATTCATCTCGCCATCGATGAATTACTTTAACAATGCTTCAGTGCGCAAAAGTCGAATATGCTTTTCGTAAGAGGCGACTATCGGGTGGTCAGACTCGCTGACTTGGTTGATCCATGTCATCGTATCCCAACTGCGTAGATCGATGCTCATGATATTAATCACTGGATTGGCTGGTCCAGACTCGATTATTTACGGACCGGCATCATATAGCTGAAATATTGCTGTTTGCGGCGTTAAACAACAAACAAACAAACAAAACAATGCTTCAGTGGCAATACATCGACATGTTAGATTACTATAAGAGTACCGCTATTTTTCAGGGCATTATCATTTGCAGAAGCCCGAGGTCTTTCATTTGCTGCCCGACGAAGGAGGGGAGTTAAGAAAACAGATATTATTGCTAAAAATGGATGGAATTTGTTATCAAATAAAAAGAAACACCATTATCGGTTTTGGAACATTTACTGTAATCAACACGAATGTCAGTGACCAACTTTTAAGAGTATTGAATGTCATAGAACAAACCTGATGACGTCACTATCGAACGTGACGTCACCTAGCAACGGGCGTGATAATGGCCCGTCGTCAAGGAATGTGAGGGCATTATCAAGTTACAGCGGTCAGCTCATTTCTGATAACATGCGGGTGTTTTTTTGATAATTATATCTATTTTAGCTATAATAATAGTTAACCTTGACGCAACGCTAAAAATTTCGACTGACGTAATTTATTCAAGAAATAACTGGCTTAAAGAGACGTTAGGGTATCAAGAAAGATTTCCAAATGTGTTTTTATTGTATTGTTTTATTTCAACCAAAGTGAACTCTATTGTCACTTGATTGTCTGGTTTGCTATGCGGTGTCAGGTAACATATACTAACTTTGTTTTGCAAGATTTTTGAGTGGCTGTTTCTACCGGTCGGCCAGGACATGCTTACCCTTATCGCGAACTGGTGTAATCTGAGATTTGTTACTGTCTTGCCGATGTCCCAGAATGTTGCCAATATCGCAGAATATTGCTGATGTCCTACAATGTTGCTGATGTCCCAATATATTGTTGATGTCCTAGAATGTTGTTGATGTCCTAGAATGTTGTTGATGTCCTAGAATGATGTTGATGTCCCAGAATGTTGTTGATGTCCTAGAATGATGTTGATGTCCTAGAATGTTGTTGATGTCCCAGAATGATGTTGATGTCCTAGAATGTTGTTGATGTCCTAGAATGTTGTTGATGTCCTAGAATGATGTTGATGTCCTAGAATGTTGTTGATGTCCTAGAATGATGTTGATGTCCCAGAATGTTGTTGATGTCCTAGAATGATGTTGATGTCCCAGAATGTTGTTGATGTCCTAGAATGTTGATGATGTCCAAGAATGATGTTGATGTCCTAGAATGATGTTGATGTCCTAGAATGTTGATGATGTCCAAGAATGATGTTGATGTCCTAGAATGTTGCTGATGTCCCAGAATGTTGTTGATGTCCAAGAATGATGTTGATGTCCTAGAATGTTGTTGATGTCCCAGAATGTTGTTGATGTCCTAGAATGTTGTTGATATCCCAAAATGTTGTTGATGTCCCAAAATGTTGTTGATGTCCTAGAATGTTGTTGATGTCCTAGAATGTTGATGATGTCCTAGAATGATGTTGATATCCTAGAATGTTGATGATGTCCAAGAATGATGTTGATGTCCTAGAATGTTGTTGATGTCCCAGAATGTTGTTGATGTCCCAGAATAATGTTGATGTCCCAAAATGTTGTTGATGTCCCAAAATGTTGTTGATGTCCTAGAATGTTGTTGATATCCCAAAATGTTGTTGATGTCCCAAAACGTTGTTTATGTCCGAAAATGATGTTGATGTTACGCAGCGCACGTAATTCAAAGTAAACATGTTAGTATCGTTTTCAATAAAATCAGTAAACGTGCTTAAACATGGCACTTGATTGTCTGGCCCATTAACACTTGAGTGTCTTGTCAAGAATCGATTGTTGGCAGGCCGCTATCGTATTGCAGAAATTCTGCATTGAGGCGTTAGACAAAGAACAATCACTTTTATGTTGTGTAAGTAGCGGGTGCTACCCATAAAACCGGACATGTTGACCTTTTTCGTTAAACATATGGTGTCACCTCTGATTCATTCAAATCTCTCAGAATGTTGTTGATGTCCCAAAATGTTGCTTATATTCAAAAATGTTGCCGATGTCCCAGAATGTTGTTGATGTCCCAATATGTTGCTGATGTCCCAATATGTTGCTGATGTTCCAGAATGTTGCTGATGTCCTAGAATGTTGTTGATGTCCCAATATGTTGTTGATGTCCCAATATGTTGCTGATGTTCCAGAATGTCGCTGATGTCCTAGAATGTTGTTGATGTCCCAGGATGTTGCTGATGTCCTAGAATGTTGTTGATGTCCCAATATGTTGTTGATGTCCCAACATGTTGTTGATGTCCCAATATGTTGTTGATGTCCCAATATCTTGCTGATGGTCCAGAATGTTGCTGATGTTCCAGAATGTTGTTGATGTCCCAATATGTTGTTGATGTCCCAATATGTTGTTGATGTCCCAATATGTTGTTGATGTCCCAATATGTTGTTGATGTCCCAGGATATTGCTGATGTCCCAGAATGTTGCTGATAAAAGTCTGATCTCTTGGTGATCAAGAGGCGTATGACGTTCTTTGAAAATTCATGTCTCTTAATAAATCTACTATGATATAAGCGCATTACAAATTTATAATTTATATTAATTTAGTTATTTAACTGTTATGTAGCTGTAAACAGAAAAGAAATGATATGTATGATTCTATATACCATGAAAAAAATATTCCTACAAAAGTTTGATAAGTTTTATTGATTAAAAAAACAGCCATGTTTCGCATTGTAAATAATTTGCGTCCTTTCTCAATGCATGTAGCGAGGGCGCAATATTTTGTGTCCGGTAAAATGCTGAATAGTATCACAATAGAGGAATACCACCATTGTCACCTTTAATAGACTCGTATCAAAATGACAAACGTATGTGTTCGAATGCAGTCAATATAAATGCCTCATATGAAACAAACGCAGTTTGTTGTCAGAATCTAGAGTGTCGATAATTGCTAAACAGTTTATAATGGGCATGCCAAGTTTTTTTAAAAGGGTTGCCTTCTGTTCTCTTAGTTCTTTCCATCAGTGCATATACGTATATCGGTCAAACCCACGTACATCACAGCGTGACTTAAGTGTGATTGTTCTGTATAAAAGCGGTCATTTTCCAGAACCACCTTTAACGAAATCACGCAGGTAAGCAATCGCCGCAATTCTTACCAAAACATACGCGTCGGTTTAATAAGATGAGTACCCTATCTATTAACTTAAAAGGGGGCTTTCATCCTCCTTCAAGAACCAGCATTACTACGACCCCCGAGTCTGGTATTCCTATAATTTGCAGCTTAATTAGAGACCAGGGAATAGCTGGAGACCATGTTCGTAATGGCCGTAAAAATGTACAGTTAGATCTCCAGATGAAGTTTCTTTGATTAGAGGCTATTACTTCGAGTGATTTATGATAGGCAGACTGACTTAAAAACTCAGACACGACCTACATATGTCAACTGGTATTGACAATTGTTACTTATTTCTACTAGTGAGTGAGTGAGTGAGTTTGGTTTTACGCCGCTTTTAACAATATTCCAGCAATATCACGGCGGGGGACACCCAGAAATGGGCTTCACACATTGTACCCATGTCGGGAATCGAACCCGGGTCTTCGGCGTGACGAGCGAACGCTTTAACCACTAGGCTACCCGACCGCCCCCTTATTTCTACTAAAAAAATTTTTTTTTGAAAATCACGCTTAATTGATGTATGCAAGATATGAAAGAATACAAATGTTGGGATATATCAAAAATGACATGTTGATTTAAGGCTTATGATAAACGATATAGTGACATATGTAAATGCATATTTTCAGTTATGTTTTTGTGTGTAATTTCCACCATTGTCAAACTAAGGAAAGTTTTCATGGCAGCATTAACGTCATATTCAGGGAGTCGCTGAAGTTCATTCAGGAAATAGAGTAATGTCATTATTTTAATACCATATTCGCCATCGGGAAAATCAGGGAAAAAAATATTTAAATATCATCGATATGTTTGCATGTGTACGTAATCGTTTTTATGTCTGAGGGGCGGTAAGTAGCCAAGTGGATAAAGTGTTTGTCTGTCGATGTCCAACATTGGCACGCTGTATAAAAAAGTCTTCTAGATCCAATTACTACATAGCCCGTGTTCATGAACATTGTTTCAAGAGAAATGAAAGTAGCGTGACGATATACACACCAATCCAAGAGTGACGAATACATTTTTATACTCTTTAATTCATTTTCAGTAATGAATCATGAAGTTACTTCTACCAACCCGTAAAGATCCGGGGTAGAATAGAGAATAGGTCTTCAGCAACCCATGCTTGCCATAAAGGCGATTACGCTTGTCGTAAGAGGCGACTAATGGGATCGGGTGGTCAGGCTCGCTGACTTGGTTGATGCATGTCATCGATCCCAATTGCGTGGATCGATGTTCATGATATCAATCACAGGATTTCTTAGTCCAGACTAGAATGTTTACAGACCGCCGTCTTAAAGCTGTAATATTGCTGAGTGCGGCATTAAACAACAAAGAAAGAAAGAAACAAACAAACAAACTTCTATCAAGCTTTTTTGAAGGGTAAAATACAAAACAAGACATCCATTAGAAGTTATATTTCTGATTCTAAAATCTGAATGAAACCCCTTCAACAATAGGCTACGTGCAAGAGCTGAGCCCAAGCCTACAGAAAAAGCATGATTTGTTTTCTTGTGATTGCCACACTCGGCTATATTCAAGCTGGGGGTACGGGTGGCCCTGTCGTCTAAGGCGCTGTGCAGAGCTGTGTCCCTTGGGAACGCCAGAAACCTATCGTGATTTCGAATCCCGGTGAGTGAGTTGGGTTTAACGCCGCTTTTAACAGTATTCCAGTTAATTATATCACAGCGTGTCAGCTTAATGTGGGAGGAAAGCCTGAAGTGATGCATGTCTCAGACGCCGTGATATATCTTTAATACTGTTAAAAGGCGTTAAACCCAACTCACTCACTCACTCACTAAATCCCACTTTACTTTCGTTGCATGGTTTTAGCTTCATAAACAATAGATGGCGTTTACTTAACCACAGTATTACTTAATTGCTGTGCGCGGAATATCCACCGCCATATGTTAAAGCGATTTTACAATACATAATGTGTCCATAGCAACAGAAATCAATTACATTTTAAGGTTTTTGAGCCAGGTCAAACATGTTTAACAACCCTATCCCAATCTGTTAAGGCCTGATTAAGTAAATAGTCAACTATCATGGGGGAATTCCCTTTGCGTGAAAACTATTGAAGATGCTTTTAAAGTGTCAAGTTCTCTTTTGCACAAGTCTATCAACGTTCAATGAAGGACACTCTACCCAAAGGTAGCCAGCACATTTTGATTAAAGAACGTTATTTATGTAACAAAATAACAAAATCATAAAAAGCGGTATCAACTTACTTCAAAACAGATACGTCATATTTCATCATTTTGACGAGAGTGTGTTGTATTTGTGATCTTTTTAATTATCGAACGAAAGGGATTTGTTCTTCAACCAGGTCGAATTTAGACTGACATATCAATTTAAGTAAATACTTTGAAACCAATAGGAAAATAAAAGAACTCTGAGAGCGAAATATGACATTAGTTCTGGTGAATTCTTGATGTCTTCCACATTGTAAACGACTCCTGTCACAAGCAGAAATATGACAATTAGAATATATCACAAAAGAAAAGACATAAATGTTTGACATATTAACTGTTTGTTAATTTGTTGTTTAACGCCCACTCAGCACTATTCCAGCTATATTCTACCCCGGTTCCTAACGGGTCTGGCACTAATGGTATTATTGCATAGCTGAAAGTGGGATTGCTTCTCCTCTTTGTATGCCACGTAGTCAGGTGAATGTGTTGAAAGGATATTGTCTTGCAACCAGAAATGTGTCCCATCATGTGTACAAGTACATTGTATGAACTATTTGACAGTTGTATGTAAAGCATAGCTAATTTACTTCAGTTAATATGTTGATCCGTGAAGATCCGGGGTAGAACAGGTCTTCAACAACCCATGCTGGCCGTAAAAGGCGACTGTGCTCGTCGTAAGAGGCGACTAACGGGATCGGCTGATCAGGCTCGCTGACTTGGTTGATGCATGTCATCATATCCTAATGACGTGGATCGATGTTCATGATATCAATCACTGGATTGTCTGGCCCAGACTCGATTATTTACAGACCGCCGCCATATAGCTGGAATATTGCTGAGTGCGGCGTTAAACAACAAACCAACCAACCAACCCTTACATGACACCGCCGATACTGCTCTAGAACCGGAGTAGACTGTACTCACTTGTTAATGTTCTAAGGCACTTTTATTATATAATATTACTGAGTATGGCGTTAAACAACAAACAAACAAATATAATTATGGAAAGGGTTTTGTAGCTTGTGTTTAGTGTCTTTTAAATTTTGCGAAGGTTTCCAATTCTCTGATTTCTGGCGGCAGATAGTTCCACAACGCAAGTTGGAATGACCGGTCATCATATGTTTCGCTTTCGCTTTAATACCGTCAACAAACGTTCATATTTTGAACCGAGTAAACGTGCAGTCTTGTATGGTACCATCAGTTCCTGTACGTATGCAGGAGTTAACCCGTGCATTGCCTTGCTGACCAGTCAGGATTTGTCATTGCACTTTTGTTGGAAAGCAGCCAGAGTAGATTAGTCCATATTGGAGGGATGTCTACTCCCATTGGTGTTCTTGTACTTGACAGCTGTATTCTCAACAGGTTGTAGCTTATCTATCGGTTCCTTGGTAGGCAATACAGGAGGGAATTTCAATACTCCAACCTGGCGATGACAAATGCTAGGATCAAGACATGGACAGCATCGGCGTCGAATTGTTTTCTGTTTTATCCGAAAGCTGCGAATACGATAGTTTGCACTTCTGGATATGACTGTGACATGTTTATCCAAGCTATGGAGCGGATCAATCATTCCTAGGTTTCTGTCACTAGGACTGGCATTCGTCACCACTCGCCTCTTTCCGTAACCTGCAAGAAGACTCGCCCCCCTATCGATGAATGTTATGAGCGAAAATACGCGACAAAACCAATCAGAACACGCGTATGATTAATTTTCAAGCTCTTCGTCAAAGAATCCCTCAGAAATAATTGTTGATTTTACATATGTCTTGCATTTAAAAATATACCCCAGGCACAGTTAAAATGTGTTCAATCATACTGTATAATTCCGCATGTGTTTTAATTTGCATCTGAATTATATATAATATATGGGGAAATATATGTGAACCATAACGCGACGAGTTGACAATTAATTTAGGTATGCCCGTTTGCGCTAAGACGGAACCCGGTCGCAAAAATGGCAATGAGAGGGGCATGAGTCGTTATTCGGCTTGTCCCGGCATAACACGAGTTGGTCACGAATGTAGGACTGGTTGTGATCATAGTCACTCCAGTGGAGAGGGACCCGGGTGGCCCAGTCGTCTAAAGCGCCGCGATTCGCTGTGCAGAGTTACGTCCCCTGGGCACGCCAGAAACCTATGATTGTGGGTTCGCATCCTGGTTCGCCCCGATTGTGTTTCTAGGTTTGTCAGCACCATACCCGTGCTCGTGGATTTTTACCGAAGTGGTAAACGTCTGAGACCTGCATCACCTCGGGCTTTCCTCCCACATTAAGCTGTGATATAGCTGGAATACTGTTAAAAGCGGCGATAAACACAACTCGCCCACTCCAATGGTGAAGGTTGTTGAGGTCGTTAAGACTTTGAACAGTTGACAAAGAGTTCAGCTATACGTAGCTTAGGACAGTGTTTAATAACTTTATACTGAAAAACGACCCAAACCTCATTACAAAATCAATAAGTGTCAATCTGTCATGAAGATATTATTTTAAACCTTTTTTAGCGTCGGAGCCGAACACGAACTGTGGCATGCGTGGAGACGGACGAACGATATAAGTTTATTTGTATATCTGCAAACACGGGGATAACTCAGCAAAATGTTTATGTGCGACAAGGTGCAATCCCAGAAGGGCTGTATTCCTGGCAGCAAACACAGGCACTCTCCCAATGCCACTCAACAGATTGGGAAGTACCAAACCTAAGGCACCAAGAACAATGGGAAGTCGGACAACCTGGTACTTGGGATGCAAGCGTGACATTTCGAAAGCGAGGTCCGCATATGTGCCATTCTTCTTGAATCTTTTGTAACAGCAGTGTCAAAAGGGAAAGAGAATTCAATGATATAAATGATTTCATTTTATTTATATAAAATGTCAAGATCAGGATTGCTGGCTTGGATAGATCAGAAGCTGTGTACGGTCCTATTCCAAAGAAGTATGTATTAATCACTTTCCTTGACGCTCTCTACATATTCTGTGTGGTACCATTGTTTGTTTGGTTGGTTTGTTGTTTAACGCCGCTCTCAGCAATATTCCAGCTATATGACGGCGGTCTGTAAATAATCGAGTCTGGACCAGACAATCCAGTGATTGATATCATGAGCATCGATCCACGCAATTGGGATCGATGATCTGCATCAACCAATTCAGCGAGTCTGACCACCAGAACCCGTTAATCGCCTTTTACGACCAGCATAGTCGCCTTTTACGGCCAGCATGGGTTGCTGAAGTCCTATTCTACCCCGGAATCTTCACAGTGCTGTTGTACCATGGATGGACCTTTGTTTCAAAACCAGAAGCATGGCGAAGACGGTAATAAAATGATCGAGCTGAGGTGTTATTCAAAACTGCGACTTCTTCCCTGACTCAAATCAAAACCAAGATACTCTGCTGTGTTTTTTTCAAAAGTCCCATCGACTGCTAACTTAATGACGTCTATTTATGTTTCCAATTCGAGTTTTTCTACTTCGGAATCACAGACTGATTCGTCCTTCCGGTGGCCATGCTATACCCGTTGTTGATAATTTTAACCATGTGCCGTTTTAGAAATGTCTCATTAACTCTGAAAGATTAAAGTTTGCTTTTTAGAAATCATTACGTTAATTATAACCAGCTGTCATTCAGCTCACATCAGGTACATGCGTCATGCTGACAACACAGTCCTTTCGATCATGGCTGCAGTCGGTGACAGAGACGATGCGTTTTACAAATGTCCTTTTCACAAGAAATAAGCCGAGTTTATGTTGAATCAAACTATGGTATTAAACTCGTTAGAGCGTTTGGGTGTGTGAGAGACAAGTGGGTTATGCTGTAACGGTGTGTCAATTTTGTTTGTTTGTTTTTGAACGCCCACTCAGCACTATTCCAGCTATATGATGGTGGTCTGTAAATAATCGAGTCTGGGCCAGCCATTCCAAAGATTTACATCTTGAGCATCGATCTACCCAATTGGGATACGATGATATGTATCAACCAGGTCAGCGAGTCTGACACCCGACAACAAGCAGAGACGCCTCTTACGGCAAACATGGTTTCTGGAGACCTATTCTGAACCGGATCTTCACAGGTTCAATGTGTCGGTAACGTCACGACGTGTCGGCGTAATGTGGAAGGAAAGCGCAATGTGACGGCAGTCCTGGATGTTGACTACAACGGTGAATCAGGATTGCTTGTTAAGAGACCTCCGGCAGCAAATATTCGAGGCAAATCTGGGATTCGAACTGACAGCTAAACGACACCTTGCTGTATTGTTTACACATACAGCAGACAGTTTTCACGCCTGAATGGGAGCCAGTGGCTGGCTGTCCCTTGTTATTGCAGAGCAATTGATCACATCATTAGACCATGGGTGAAAAATACAGTACAGGATTTCATACAAAAAACACAACATATATAATTATCTTAACCCATTAGATGTCTAATCTAAAAAGGCGGTGTATGACGGCGGTCTGTAAATAATCGAGTCTGGACCAAACAATCCAGTGATTCGGTGAAGTGGTTTGTGCAATTTTGGAAGAACTCATTAGTTGTCTGTGCACCCAGTTATTAATAAAAACGATTTGTCGATATCGAAACTATGCTGCAAGGGTTTTTTTAAAAGTAGGAGACAGGTTTCACATCAGCCATCAATAGGAAAGCACACGATATTAGTGACGCAGACCATCAAAATCCAAATTCAAAACATCAGTTAGTAAGATAAGAGATGCTTGGAGTACAGCATCCAACCGATCAAGTCCCTCATGAGGACCACAATGGTCTCTTCAGCAAATACGTGACACTCGAAATTCATACAAAAGTCCGTCTCGGTCGATGTTGTGAATTACATATATTAAAACATCGAAAGTAAGTACAAAAGAACTACGAGATTTGACTTTCCCTGCAGCGGTGAAGTTTGCTAATGTTTATAATTTAAGAATATATATGACTCGTTCGTGTTTTTCAGTTCATAACTCTCAATAAAATATATTTTCCGATAACGAGTGGTTCAATGTAATGATATGTGAACATGTACCATAGATGTTTGTTTGTTTTATTAACGCCCACTCAGCACTATTCAAGCTATATGATGGCGGTCTGTAAATAATCGAGTCTATATCAGACAATCCAGTGAATAACATCATAAGCATCGAACTACGCAATTAGGATACGATGACATGCATCAACAATGTCTGCGAGCCTGACCATCCTCTCGTTATTCACCACTTAACCACAAGGCTCTCAAACCGCTCCCTCATGTGGTCTCTAAGTCATGAAAGCTCCTTCCCGGATGTAACAAACAGTTGATTCAAAACGCCAAAGTGAGTGAGTATGGTTTTACGCCGCTTTTAGCAATATTCCAGCAATATCACGGCGGGGGAAATGGGCTTCACACATTGTACCCATGTCGGGAATCGAACCCGGGTCTTCGGCGTGACGAGCGAACGCTTTAACCACTAGACTACCCGACCGCCCCTCAAAACACCAGAGGATTATCCCATAAGTGCGTGTATGGTACAATTGTGTTGAAAACTATATGAATGAATCAGTGACACCATATGTGATTGACAAAGGTAAACAAGCCGGTTCTACCGGTAGCACCGCCACTCACACAACTTGCACAAAAAATGTATGTTTGCTGTTTAACGACGCACAGCATAACTTCTACATTAGGACGGCTGCCTGTAAAGAATTTGCATAGATCTCTGCAATTCAGTCACTAGGCGTTCGCAAAAAGGGTAAGCATGTCCCGCTCTACCGGTAGCACCCGCCACTCACACCATTGTCATTCCAGTGCCAGAATGCTGTCAGGACTAAGCTCCAAATGGAGGAGATCAATACAGTTTAGGCTAGGAAACTACAGCTTTCAAACACCACCAGTTTTTTATAATGTCGAATTGGTGAAGCTTAAGTGAAGATGACAAAAGCGATTTTCCAACTTCACTGATGTTCGTCCTATTCCTGTTTTGCCTCAAGAGATGGTTCATTACTTAAAAACTTCCATAAAAAGCACATGTGTGTGCTTTCGCAAGTTTGAATATGTAAGCTAATATGGCATGTAAGAAGTTCCACTGCCGACAAGAACCAAGTTTCAAACCAAACCTAATTCTACGCTGAACAGAAGCAGTACTCTGTTAAATACGAGCTTGTCTTTGACAATTACCCGGAGATGATGAAAAGAGAAAGAAGAGACTTTGTGCAGCATTCAGGAACTTTGTTGTTGCACAGCTACGGTGTCACGGCTGTCGGGGGAATGTAGTTAGCAAGAAGTGTTATGTAACAGAAAGGGGGCTGAAATGGCAGGCCATACATTTCATACACCCTAACTGATACTACTGTCATTAATTCAGACAAATTCAATAACCCTGGCTTTTGCAGTGCCCAGATATTTGGAGCAAGCTGTTCACAAAGTGTCAGAGAATACATATCTCGATTATCTGACTCCATTGGGCGCAAAATGCATAACGGTGATGAAAATTATGAATGGATCATTGAAAGTCATTGGGCGCAAAATGCATAACGGTGATGAAAATTATGAATGGATCATTGCAAGTCATTAAGCGCAAAATGCATAACGGTGATGAAAATTATGAATGGATCATTGAAAGTCATTGGGCGCAAAATGCATAACAGTGATGAAAATTATGAATGGATCATTGAAAGTCATTGGGCGCAAAATGCATGACGGTGATGACAATTATGAATGGATCATTGCAAGTCATTAAGCGCAAAATGCATGACGGTGATGACAATTATGAATGGATCATTGCAAGTCATTAAGCGCAAAATGCATGACGGTGATGACAATTATGAATGGATCATTGCAAGTCATTAAGCGCAAAATGCATAACGGTGATGAAAATTATGAATGGATCATTGAAAGTCATTAAGCGCAAAATGCATAACGGTGATGAAAATTATGAATGGATCATTGCAAGTCATTAAGCGCAAAATGCATAACGGTGATGAAAATTATTAATGGATCATTGCAAGTCATTAAGCGCAAATTGCATGACGGTGATGACAATTATGAATGGATCATTGAAAGTCATTGGGCGCAAAATGCATAACAGTGATGAAAATTAGGAATGGATCATTGAAAGTCATTGGGCGCAAAATGCATGACGGTGATGACAATTATGAATGGATCATTGCAAGTCATTAAGCGCAAAATGCATGACGGTGATGACAATTATGAATGGATCATTGCAAGTCATTAAGCGCAAAATGCATGACGGTGATGACAATTATGAATGGATCATCGAAAGTCATTAAGCGCAAAATGCATGACGGTGATGACAATTATGAATGGATCATTGAAAGTCATCGGGCGTAAAATGCATAACAGTGATGAAAATTATGAATGGATCATTGAAAGTCATTGGGCGCAAAATGCATAACAGTGATGAAAATTATGAATGGATCACTGAAAGTCAATGATGGCACCAGGTGTTCGCGAAAAGAGTGAGTATGTCCGACTCTTCCGGTAGCACCCGCGACTCACACGATATGCAGGAACAAGAAAGTGTTTGTTCCCCAACTCCGTACCAAGCAATACTGCTGCCTTACGATTCTGGACCAGGTCGCTCAGTGATAACGAATCTGCGCCATACAATCCAGTGACAAAATAGCACGTTTATTGACGGAACTAGACCCGTCACTATGCTGTCTTTGAATCCAAACTCCTCTTACTTAAACACAGTTTCTATTACACTAGATATTTCCATTTCGCGTGTGTCATTTGTCATATCTCTAGCATTACATTCAGTAATTTTAACTGTACAAGAACGTCGATATATGTCTGTTGAAATATTGCGCCTTTCATACGATTTATTAATCGGTAAATATCTCTTTGGGTTTACAGGAACAGTTACCGTATATATTACGAGCAGTTCAATACAATATTTTCAGCGGTCATATTGTACCTGTCTAACTAGGTCGGCCTTTGAAAACATAATCTCCCCAAATGTCTCCTTAAGGCAGCTGAGACCAACAATGTGCAGAGTTGCGTTCCATAGCCGTGTCGGGATCCGATGACCATGGGTTCAAATGCCTGATTCACTGAAATTTTCAGTATCCGTTGTTCATATTCAGTCCGTAACGATTGAAACTAGATAACATGAAATGCAAATGTCACAAACATGTTTTTAACAAAATGTCTCTGGAGATTGTGGCATTTATGGGATAAAATGCAGCATTTTTTCGAGCAATATTGACGAAGATCGTGTCTATTTAACATCGTAATCGTTGTCTCAATATCTATTAAGTCCATTCCTTAACTTCCCACACACGATATGCATACACAACCAACAACAATATAATCTTCATATTAAGAGAAGAACGAAATGTCAAACCAAAACTTGAAATCCGTAAACTCAATTTAAAACGCATTAACTTAGATAAATACAGTTATGTAAGGTTTTTTTCCAGTTCCACATTACAAATCGCAAACGCTCATGTAAATCACTGATCTGCCATTTGTATACATAATGACACCGAACAACCTTGAAGCAGACTCCGCATTGTTCAAATCTTCTCTCCATCCTGACCATATAACATTTAACATACGACCCGTGAAGATCCGGGATAGAATACGTCTTCAGCAACCCATGCTTGCCGTAAAAAGCGACTATGCTTGTCGAAGAGGCGACTAACGGGATCGGGTGGTCAGGCTCGCTGACTTTGTTGATGCATGTCATTGGTCCCAATTGCGTGGATCGATGCTCATGATGTCAATCCCTGTATTGTCTGGTCCAGACTCGATTATTTACAGACCGCCGTCATAAAGCTGTCATATTGCTGAGTGCGGCGTTAAACAACAACCAAACAAAACAAAAAAACATTTAACTTGCATTATATAGAAGAAGTGTGTGCTGATAGACAGTATGTCACAGTGACAACGTGGCACTGATAGTGTGCTATTCCTGTGGCAGTGGACGAGGACTTTAATTAGTTCTTAAATCTGTTCCCGAAAATGCTGAAAAACATTTTAGTTTGTCCTCAGGGTTCACTGGACATGCAGGATTTTCGGAACATAAGGTGACATGGATCAATATAATTGTTTAGCTTTCCTTTCAGAGATAAAAAAGATTATGCAGAAATGCCTGACGAAATAATATGTTTCGATCCTCAGGTTTGGGAAATACATGTTTTCAATGGACATGGCACGAAAACGGCTCTCTCCGCCCAACAGGATCTGAATTATTCAGGAAATGCGCCAAACAGTCAGCAATCTTCATGGACGTTGTCGCGCCTATTCATGTAAATGGAAATTACACGTTCTAACAGTAAACGTCAAACAGTAAACATCTAACAGTAAACGTCGTGGGGCGTACATGTATCTCAGCACTAAATGTACAGGCAGATCTCACTGTACAAAGAACCCGTAAAGATCCGGGGTAGAACAGTTCTTAAGCAACCCATGCTTGCCATAAAAGGCAACTAACGGGATCGGGTGGTTGAAGCGTGTCATCGTATCCCAATTGCGTACATTAATGCTCATGATATCAATCACTGGATTGTCTAGTCCAGATTCGATTTTTTTACAGACCGCCGTCACATAGCTGGCATATTGCTGAGTGCGACGTTAAACAACAAACAAAATAAACGCTGTAGTGAAAAGGCTGGTTTTAGAGGTATTCGGGAAACTTTTACTAATACTTAAACATGACCAAGTCTTTGACCCAAGCTGAATCTCAAAGGAGATCAGGTACAAAGAGTACGAACGTATGACTAAATACATCTTGGCTGAAGGACAACCCATTTTTCTTGAATTTCGAAATATTTTCTTTTACATTTAACTATTGCAGTGAGCTGGAGTCCTAATTATCCTTCTTCCTGGATCCCGTACGCAACTTAATCAGAGCCTAGCATATTTACGTTACAACATTGATACCCATGTCAATACAGTAAGAGGCTTGTCATTATAAAGCAAGACATATTTCTTCGTGCACATGACAAGCATGATTCTTCATTAACATTTTAATGGGTAACCACATTACTCAGTAATCGTGCTGATCCTGCTATCAATTCCGAGCCATAGATCAATCACTGTATCTAACTAAATGGAATACTGATTAAGTGTAGGCGAACTGTTATTAATAGCAGGGCCTGTAGAGATTACCGTAGAGCACAGAATTGATATAATAAATAAATGCAGTTCTTACCTTGACAGTTGAGGGTGATCCAATTCAACCATCTTATCTTGAAGGGATATCTGTGGAGTCAATAATTAAAATATTTAAAAAGTTGATACATAGATAACGAGTTGATGCCATGTACATGTACAAGTATCATGTGATGCTGGACGGCGCTACAAGCAACGACAACTACATCAACACCATTTCCAACAATCAGAGTGAGTGAGTAATTATTGCTTAACGCCACATCAGAAATCTTGCAGCTATTCGCGGGAGCATCAATGATTCCTTCATGACGGACAGGTAAAGGAACATGTGATGGGGAAATCACAACATGTTCACACGCCGTAAAGTTTACCCTTGTTAAGCCGATGGATCGTTGAAGACGATACTTTCAAGTTCCGGCAGAATTACTATTAGTCAGGACTCCATCAAGATCCTGGTCACAATTATTGGTCTTCAGCATCCCACGCTTGTCGTAGGAGGCGACACACGGGATCGGACTTGGGTGACTGACTTGGCTGATGCACGTACGTCACTGTATCTCAGTTGCGAAGTTCGATGCTCTGAGGGGCGGTCGGGTAGCCTAGTGGTTAAAGCGTTCGCTCGTCACGCCGAAGACCCGGGTTCGATTCCCGACATGGGTACAATGTGTGAAGCCCATTTGTGGTGTCCCCCGCCGTGATATTGCTGGAATATTGCTAAAAGCGGCGTAAAACTATATTCACTCACTCACTCACTCGATGCTCTGATGTCCATCACTAGTTTGTGAGGTCACTACATCATTGGTTGGTTGGTTGTTTGTTTTACGCCGCCGTATATTCCAGCTATATGACGGCGGTCTGTAAATAATCGAGTGTGGACCAGACAGTCCACTGATTGGTATCATGAACATCGATCCACGCAATTGGAATCGATGACGTTCTTCAACCAAGTCAGCGAGCCTGACCACCCGATCCCGTTAATCGTCTTTTACGACAAGCATAGTCACCTTTTACGACAAGCCCCTATTACATGAAGAAGGAATCAATTGAGGACAAAGTGTTCAATATTTAACGTCAACGCCTCGATTACCCACCGAAACAGATTCCATTGGGCCTACAAGGCAAAACAGTGATGCAAATTCTATGAATGGATCACTGAAAATCAGTGATGACACCAGGTGTTCGCGAAAAGTGTAAACATATCCTGCTCTACCTGTAGCTCCGATACACACAGTTTGCCTAAAAAAGTAAGTGCTTGTTTATTGCCAAACGCCTTACCCACAAAACGACAGTGACATGTAAACAATTGAGTCCTGACCAACGAATCCAGTCATATTAACTGGTTTTGTTCAAACACCACACCATGTCCTATCACGCATAACGGACAGGTGTTTGATGACTGAGCATTTTCTGTCGTTATACCTCTATTTAAAATCTTGCAATCCCATTGGTTGATCCGTACCTCGTGACGAAACAATAAATTTCAAAATAAACACTGTCCGCGAATATTGACTTATCACATGATCAGTATTGACCTGTCACGTGATGAATATTGACCCGTCTGCTAGAAAACAAGATGGAGGACTCGTCACATGATCAGTATTGACCTGTCGCGTGATGAATATTGACCCGTCAACTAGATAACAAGGAGGCGTCTGGTACGAACATTTTACGGTTCGCAGCTGGACGGTTGAAAGGCGTCATAAACTTGAAAGTGAATTTCGGTCTGACCACTTCATGGATCGGGTTCTCGCATATTGACCTCCTCAAGGGTAATTATTCGTAATACGGTGATGTTTTGAATTGTTCTTTGTGAATCAAGGGTGGCGACAAAATAAAACTCTAATTGAAAAACATTAATCTCTAAAAAACAAAACACCTTTTCGGTAGCATAAACCACATGTTGAAATCAAAATTAAGTCAATAAAAGTGCCTTAGAACATTAATAAGTGAGTACAGTCTACTCCTGTTCTAGAGCAGTATCGGCAGTGTCATGTAAGGGTGGGTTGATTGGTTGGTTGTTTAACGCCGCACTCAGCAATATTCCAGCTTTATGACGGCGGTGTGTAAATAATCGAGTCTGGACCAGACAATCCAGTGATTGACATCATGAATATCGAGCCACGCAATTGGGGTACGATGACATGCATCAACCAAGTCAGCCAGTCTGGCCACCCGATCCCGTTAGTCGCCTCTTACGACAAGCATAGTCACCTTTTACGGCAAGCATGGGTTGCTGAAGACCTATTCTATCCCGGGTCTTCACGGGTCGCCATGCAAGGGTACATCGCAAATTCACACATTGGATTCCATATAGGGAAGTAAACTCTGAAGCTGACGCTTCAACCAATAGCATTCGTTGGAACTTTTGGCACTCAACATTCGATCCAGTGGCTTACTTAGCACACTGTTAGGTGTGAAAGTTTGCTCTGACATTAAAAGATTCTTTGTACTTGTAAAGCTGTTTCAAGTCTTTTGATATGAATTTTTAGGACTGCCACAGCTGTGAAAAAACACACAATGTGATTTTTCAAAGAACACTGTCTCAGATTTGCCGATAATTTGAGAATAAACTTTCCGACAACCACACATTATTTGCTGCGTTGTCATGTCAGTAATGACGTGTGGAGGTCGTTAGATCTTTATAGCAGCTCTTATACATCCATTCATGTGGAGCAATTGTACCTGAGCGTGTAACAAGAAGAAGTCAGAAGGTCACTTAAGTTCGTGGCGTAGTTAACATTACGTTATAACGATTATGTGCAACAAGACTTTGTAATCTTAAAGCTTTATGTAGTGTAGTGAGCTGGGTTTCAGCAATATTTCAATTATATCAAAGCCCAAGTTATGAAGGTCATGGAAGATTACCACTTCTGTGAAAAAAATGGGCATGAGAATTGTGCTGACGAAACAATGCTCATTGTTAGGGATAATCTGGGATCAGAATCCATTATCAGCGGATCCTGGTACAACGTAACGAAGGTGATTTGCACGACGAGTCCCGGGGACTTTAGTGAGTTTTGAGCCACATTCATCAATAGTCCATCTATATGACAGCGACCGCCTCCGTGGTCAAGTGGTAGAGCGTCCGCCCGGAGAGCGGAAGGTCCGGGGTTCGATCCCCGGCCGCGTCATACCGAAAGACGTTAAAAGAAGGTACTTGTTGTTACCCTGTCTGACGCTCGGCATTAAGGGGCTAAAACAAGGACTGGTCGGCTCGGAGTCAGTATACTGTGTCTGAGTGGGGTATTCATGTTAAACTGCGGCGTGGTATCTCAGTGAGCTAGCACTATAAATCGGCATCAGTCCGGACTAGTACAAGCAGCCACACAAACACATACACGTGCATGCACGTCGCTATATAAGTGCAATAATCTTGGACGCGACGTTTAACCCAATTTCACCTCACCTATATGACAGCAGCCTGTAAATAAACGAGTCTGAATCAGATAGCCTGGTGATTGCTATTATGAGTAAATATGAATGCCGACGGGTTACGATGCGCTATTGACAAAGTCACTGAGCCTGATAACCTGATTCTCAAAGTTGAGTTTACCCTTTGGCGTCATCACAGAATTCCAGTGATCAATTCAGATAATTGTCACCACTAATTTCCCTTATACGCCCTCTGGATTTATATTCGGCAGATAATCGAGATTGATTATCCTTTGACATGTTATATTTACTACTCATATGAGTTAGGGGGCACGGGTGGCCCAGTCGTTATAGGCACCGCGATTCGCTGTGCAGAGTTGCGTCCCTTGGGCACGCCAGACACCTATGATTGTGGGTTCGAATCCCGGTTCGCCCCGATTATGTTTCTAGGTTTGTCAGCACCATACACGTGCTCGTGGGTTCCACCGTAGTGGTAAATGTCTGAGACCTGCATCACTTCGGGCTTTCCTCCCACATTAAGCTGACACGCCGTGATATAACTGGAATACTGTTAAAAGCGTCGTTAAACCCAACTCACTCACTCACTCATATGATTTATATGAACTTGATAGTGAGAGAAAAGTGGCACAGGAAGTAGATGTGTACGTGTCACGTTTAATACTCCAGCAAGCGGTGATAAACTGTCACAAATGTCATATTTGAACCGTCGATCATGAAATTCTGGCTCGACGAAGCGAGGCATTTCGGCACACCCATTTCTAGGAGTCCAAGCTTGTGTCTCTCGTGCCCCAGATGATAAACTAAGTGCCCTTCTCGTGGTTTGTTGTTTCTACAGACTCGAGTTAATTTTAGTTGGGGTTTTTGTGATAAACTCCAGACCTTCCAAAAATTGAAAATGTTCTAATTGGATTTGTTCCCATGAGATTGTTTTTAAATAGACAGCATTCTTCAGATGCTATTTCTGCCCAACCCCTGAGGATTTTGTGTTATCACGAGGAATCAATAAAGCTGTTTGAATAATATAAAGTTGATATAAATACCGATCTGTAACCATAATGTTATTAGCAGAAGCGCATGATGGATGGTGTACGCGTATACAACACCATAGGGGAGTCGATTAAAATCAATATGAAGACAAAAGATTTTATTTAGGTAATGAAAATAAACAAACGTGGACAATAAAAAGTCATGAAATCCTGATCTTGTATCTTACTTTAATGCTGCTTTCGTGTGTGTGTGTAGGTCAAACTAAATGTAATTACACGCATTAGGTGTGTTGAGATGGCTTAAACAAACGCAAATTTTGAGCCAAAAGACAAATATCTTGAACATTCTTCCCATCCGAATACTATTTGACATGGTTGAAGTCATAAGAACTACCCCATCTTCCCGAGACAAGAGAGTTAACTGACTTTAAAAGTCCAATTTCCACCCTTGCCGAACTAGGCTGGAATTCCTTGGCTCGATCGTGGCGCCACCAGTGGAATTATGTCCTTTCTATGCCTCTCCTATTGACCAATCAGATTCAACCTCTCGTATCACTTGCATTTGCTTCAAACAAAACGGTGGCACCCAGTCAAGACGATCTGATTGATAATCAAGATCTACATTGTGATAAAACGAGTCTTACATCGCACAGTGCATCAAATCACGTGAGCACCTGGATTAAAAGCATGAAGAGATTTAGAAAATATCTGTTGACAACGAGTTAGCGGTGCAAATGCTTTGCAAATCCTGCAGTCGACCGAAATCTGCATGACACTTTACAAACCGGATTTCGATTTCGGTGCGCGATATTCATTGGACTATGGCTAGACTCGTTAGTCCTGCCAAAATGTAACTCCATAATACCAGCCTAGTTCGGCAAGGGTGGAAACTGGACTTTTATAGTCAGTTAACTCAATTGCCTCGGGAAGATGGAACTACCCATGAGGACAACGGATGTTACAGTGTCGGACTTGTCACTATATGGCTGAGATACTGCCGATGTTACGCTAAATTTTAACTCACTCACTCACTATAGTGTCGGAAGTCTTACAACAGAAAACACATTTACTTTCATATCAATAGCTTCATATATAAGAACAGAGAGGCCATGTTGAAGACAAACGTCAGATAGATTTTGATGGCTGTGATATTTCAATACTCTACAAATATAAGCTTAACCCACTTCACCCATCGTTAGCAGTGACTCACAAAACTAACAATAATCGGATAGGTTATGTGAGCGCCGAGAACGTTTGAATTGTGATTTTCAGCTAAAAAGATTAGTTTGAATACAATTGATTTATCCGTAATATACTGATGAAACAGACAGTTAGTCTTTCAAGTTTTTAGAAGAATGGATGATTATATAAATAATTAATTAAAGCGGCAAAAGCCTTTCCATATCCAATAGAAATCTCTCGATAAAGAAGAGTCGATTGTACAATTCCGACTACATCACGAGCATGTGTTTATGAATCAGTATCAAATGGAAACGATACCAGTTGTTCACAAAAGGTGAGCGTTTCCTGTCCCACCGGTGGCACCCGTCACAAACACATGCAAAGGCATGTCAATTGATCATCTGAAAACAACCATGGGAACATATGGTACAAGTAAAAATAGGGAATTGCATCGGACATCATTTTTGTCACTGATGCGTCAAAGCAACGTCCTTTCTGATAATGCATGCCGACGCGACGTTAAATTTTAACTTTTAACTCACTCAGTCTGATAATGCATAAGAGCAATTAAAGGTTCCCCGATCAGACTAAACTGAAGACCTCTTGGTCTAATATCGGTAGATTTAATTTGATTTGTGTCCCTCTTACGTGGTGGTGGTAGTTTTAAGAGAGACGTGGGCAAATAGAAGGCTTATTGCGTCCATTGTCATCAACGTGTAGGTCTTCCCCTTCTCGTGTTGATGTTTTGGAGTGTATTGAAGTTGACAAAACACATTCTTAGAATCCTCTCAACTCCGTCGTCGTGGTAGCACGTGCTGCGATGGCCATGAACTTGGTCATAGACATCATACATACTTGTCTAAGAAGTTTAAACCCAGAAGACCAATTTATATATGTTATGCAGAATGATAGTCTAGCTATTCCCCTAGCCGCAGTTTTTACTGCTATGTATAAAAGAAGAAAATTTCAACTTGCATTGTAAATAGTGCACTTCTGATCCACAAGTAATTGTTATTCTTCCTTATAGGATTTAACCACATGTTTATACAAGTTTGAATATATTTAGTTTATGAAAAATGAAAATTTAACTGCGCCCAATTAAATATTTTAAAACTTACGTTGCACGTTCGGTTCCCAATTCTAATCTACAGGCACGCTACCTCTACATCGAAAACACTGCAAGTGTATCCCCTAAAACTCTTCGTCCGGACATCTGTGAGTGAGTGAGTAAGTGAGTATAAAGGGGAGCTGTTCCATGAATGCATGGGTAAGGTGCTTGAGGTCAATACGTTCGTATACTGAGCCAGTGAAGAGAACACGGACAAGGAGAGTGAGTGAGAATGGTTTTACGCCGCTTTTAGCAATATTCCAGCAATATCACGGCGGGGGAC